>NC_135740.1:44798449-45098449 GCF_041903045.1 Epinephelus lanceolatus
TGATCTTCCTCCAGGTGCTGTTTATAAGTATGTAGGCCTATTGTCTGTGATGTAAACCTCTGTGCAGCTCTGCAGTAAAATAATCAACTTTTCCATATTACAGCAGACTGATATTTAAGGAAGAAGGGAAAGATATCTATCAGCTGTGATTGGTTGGACTTCGTCACATGACATGTGGTACATGCTGCTATGTTCCAAAGGTTGAACCTTAGCGCGCAGCCATCACTCTGGCGTTTGAGTGTGCCTGCCGTCTACATTGAAAACAGTGAATTTGAGGGCACAAAAAACCTGGCATGTGTAACAGCCTGTGGACTGACTTCTGTCTAAAAGAAGTAAGCTGGAAAATCTAAAGGATGTGATATTAGGCAAGAGTAGAAAAATCTATACTTCTTACAATCTAAGATCCTTCGGGGATATATGACGGCAAGGATGTACCAGCGGAAGTTTATTCATCGATTCAACAATTTCGCTCACGTGTAACGTGAGTTATTCACATTATGAAGCAAGACAAAACAAAATATTCTAGTGTTCAAACTCACGCAAGTAATGCCATGCTAGGGTCCTGATCCCGGACTGCCCCGAGTCCGCACCAGATCAGCAAACTTTGTTGTTGCATATGGCTTTGACCGTGCTGTGATCCCTGGGGCTGGTAGAGTTCCTATTGCTACAGCGGCTAAGGTTCCAGCTGCTGTGGAGTGAGGCAGAGGATCTGTGTGTGCTAGCAAGCTAATTCTTGTCTCATCTGTGGTCTGATAAACAGTAAATCCATCAAACTCAGTGCCCCATATCAGAATTTCAGTGCACCTGGTGCTCAAAAAATCCGACATGTAAAACATATATTTCAACTGGTTTTAACTGGGTAATGTTAGCTAACATTAGCTGGCTTGCTAACGCGGTTGAATTGCTAGCAAGCTAACGTAGCAAAGTACTCTCTTGAGTGATTGATGTCATCAGACTCCACGGCTGGTCTGGGTGGTAAATTAACCAGCTTGTCTTTTGGAAATCACTTTAATTAAGCTAGAACCATGCAGCATAGTGTAGTTACGGCTAGTTGGCTAGCTTAGCTTGCTTACCACAAAATACTACTACTAATACTACTAATGTTATTTATTAATTTGGGGAAAATATGCTCAGTATAATATCATGTATTTATCACAAATATGCATGTCAGAATTTGAAATGGATAGACAACCTGCCACCGTTTATATGGCATGTTTAAATTGTTCAACAGCGATGACGTCATTCATGGTGCAGAGACAATGACCCAAGTATTGTCCGAAAATGATTTTTCATGTTGCCAATCAGCCCACCATGCAGTCCTCTACATAGAACTTCCTATAGAGTGAGAAGAGAGTATTGAATGAGTGAATGATTTCAGACACAAGCTCTAATACTGATATGTTTGAGCTGTTGTTGCTATGGGGAAGAAGCCATGTGAGAGGAGCAAATCACAGCTGCTGCAGCATCATCGCAACTGGAAACGAATGACTGCACAATTCATCCTAAACTGGTCCAGAATCCTAAACCTGCTGAACGTCTTAGCAGGATAAATGTGAACTCTTTAGCTCCAGAGGCACATCTTACACAGTTTAAATCTCTTTGATTGAATGCCCCTTATGGAAACGCAGCATTTTTATCAAAACAAAAATGAGACCAAGAGAGTTGCATGTCCATCCAAACCTTTAAGTTCTACAGCTGTCAGACACCTAAAGTGTCTATGAGGAAAAAGTCCCTCCACTCTGCAGCTCTTTTCTTTAAAGGATAGCCTATCTTTGTGTTCTGAGTCATAATAAAAATCACACCCTCAAGGGGCGGCTAAGTTTTGGTCTGATTATAGTTCAGTCTTATCTGTTGCAGCTTGATAGATTTGATATTGGCTGAGATATTGGCTGGATGAAGTGAGAGATGTATACAATGTTTTGTGCTTTGATGAGACGCTTTAGATTTTTCTGCCAATAAGAAAACCTTTGAATTGAAAATGAAATCAGAGAGCGAGGGCGAGAGCGTGGTGCAGATATAATCGTCTCCCTGTTTTTATTAGCTGATGGATCTGCCATCGGGCCGCACCATTGGTTTAACCTCCTAATCAGGTATTGCCTCACTCGCCCCGCTGCTACTGCCTCAATTAAGGCTGAGAGGCTGAGAGACAGAGAGGAATAATGAAAGATGGTGGAGGAGATGGAGGAAAATGAAAATGGCTGACAGAGACAGATAGATGGAGAGATTCTTACGTATATGAAACACAAGATAAAAGAGGCTGGAGGCTGAGATTACTGTTTATATTTTCATTTATTCACAACATGTTTTTTCGGTTTATTTTCTGGCTGTTCTCATATTTCCATAGAGCTCTAATGTTTATTTAATCTCTGTCTTTGTTACTGATGTTACTATGCTTAATGAACAGTTTTTACACAATACATTTCAGTCAGCTAACAGTTCAGCATTTTAGGAAATATCTGACAAACAACAGGTAACAACACGTAACCCTCCCCCAAAATAAAAAATCATGGTAGGCTAGTAAGAGATTTATAGGTGTTAGCTTGAATGCTTTTGTTACTTTGGACAGAAAGTGCATCTGTTCAGTACATTTCTGTCTTAAACAGTCAGAATTCACAAGAAACTTCTTTGTTAAACTTTCCTCCAGTTTCCGTCTTTTTCTCATGTCTCTGTGTGTTACGAAGAGGAGTCACAAAGGTTCAGGAGTGTTTTCAGTCTAGCTGGAAATATTTTCATCTTGTCCACTCAGACTTTCGCAATGAGCAATAAAGGTCATCTGTGTCTTATTACAGCACATATTTAAGGTTATTGTTAGGCAGCGACCACTAGTGGCTGTAGTAAGAATGGCGAGGGCAAAGGAGGAAGTCAGGTGACAAATGCTGCCTTCAAATGGAACTTGAGAGCTCGGGGTTACAACACGGGAAGTCATCTTCACGATATGACTGAAGTTAAAATGCTTGTGTCTTGAAAGTACTGCTGCTAGGCAACAGCAACATGAACACCATTGTTGGCATTAAGAAGCCACCAAGGCTAACGATTTAGCAAACTAGGGAGGAAGTCACGAAATGTATGAAATGCAGAAATCATAATGACAGAGAAAAAAGATGAGGCCGCTGGGAAAATCAGCATTTTCCTCAGACTTATAAAATCACAAATTCAGGGCAGCTGTGGCTCAGGAGGACGAGCGGGTTGTCCACTAATTGGAAGATTGTTCAGTCCTCGGCTCCTCCAGTCTGCCCGTCAAAGTACCGTTTGGCAAGGTACTAAACCCCAAATTGCTCCCAATGGCTGTTCCAATGGTGTATGAGTGCATGTGAATGGTTAGTGAGTAGCAGGTGGCACCTTGTATGGTAGCCTCGGCCACCTGTGTGTGAATGTGACTCGTAGTTTAAAGTGCTTTGAGTGGTCAGAAGACGAGAAAAACACAATACAAGTGCAGTGCAGGTCCATTTACCAAGAACAACTCTATACGACTTAAATGACAATAAATTAACTCACCATCCACTGAAAAACTAATGTTCATGGCCTCCGCTAGTTCTGAAAATGTCATCAAACTCTTCACAACTTGTAAACCCTGAGATTGTCGTGAATACCACAAGAGGGGGGCGTTCATATGAACTCATCTCGTGAACACAAGAAACACTCCTCCATTTGAAGGCAGCAGTATTAAAAGAGTGACAAAGCAGGGAGGAGGTTGGGGTGAACCATCATCTTTTCCTGAACCTAAACATGTGTTTTGTTACCTGAACCTTAGACTCACAAGTCAGTCTTTAGACGCTTTGCTTAACTAAAGACTGATGACTTTCTCCCTGATTTTGTGTTTAGATGGGTGGATACAATTTCAGAGTTTAAAAAAACTCCCTATGTTGCAGAACCAATAGTAAATCCGCAGGGCGGTCCTTTGGTGGCTTGCTGAACTCTTGTGCTCGTAAACATAGTCTGACTGCGTTAAAAGTTTTAAACAAAGTCGTTGTAAGTCCTTCATTTCCACAATCTTGTGGACTGAGCACACGTTTGATAAAACGGAGTTAAATCTCTCGGCATCCATTTTCAAGCTCTCTGTGTGTTTGTTTCCTTGCGGATGAGAAAAGGGGGAGCGCACATTTCCGGGAGGGCATGTCCTTTTCAAAAATGCCAGAGGCATTGCTTTGTTGCCGGCCGTTTTCGCCGGTGTGTTAAACACACTTTAGAAAGGAATGTCCCCAGACTATCAGAAGGCGGAGATCTCTGATTGTGTGGTGGCGAGACTACCTGAACCTAACCACAGTTTTGCTGAGACCCTCTTACAATATTAGCCATGTGTGTAGAATTGTGACCATTGGTGCATTGGCCTGTCATTGTTACTCTCCTACAGTCCCACCGCTCCTTCTTTTGGGAAGACACTCAGAGACACTGGGAGTTGTTCAGTCATGAAGATGTGTCAAACAGATTGTGTCTTTGCCTCAATTTGTGCCTCCAATACATTGTCATCCAGCTTGTCAAATGCTATGTCAGTCGACCTAAACATCAAAATATGACTCCACTGACTTTTGGTTTTACACAGGAATTGAACAGCAAACTCCTGGTTGAAAGTCTGGCGTTACTAAACCCATCCTCCTCCACTCCTGCCCACCCTTTATGAACTTCCTTGCTCTTTGTACTATGACAGTTACCGGCCGCATCAGAAAAAGCCGCCGCCCTGTGCCTCTCATACCACAGTGAAAGTGTCAGATCATTGACAAAGTGACGGTATTTGATGAATCAGGAGTAAGAACGGGTTGGGGCCTCAGTTGTCGCCGTACATATGGCGCGTTTTTTATGCCCTCAAATTTATTGTTTTCAATGTAGACATGTGGCAGGTGCGCTTAAATGTCACAGCAGCACCTTTGCAGCATGCATGAATATCAGAGCACCTTTGTTTCAGGGCTCGACAGCTGCACCCTGAGATAAAAAAGAGTTCAACTTTTGGAACGCACAAGTCCGCACTGCATGTCATGTGATGAGGAACAACTAATCACAGCCAGCAGATATCTTTCCCTTCATCCATAAATATCAGTTTGTGATAAATACGGAGAGCTTTACATCTGTCCCACAGACAACAGGCCTACACACAAACAACGCCCGGAAGAAGATCAGCGCTGCACTCAGGGTTTCAGGTAAGTAGGCTACGAATCGGCACTTGTTAGGGTTGCTTAGCAGCTGTGCTTCTAAATGTTGCTACAGAAAAGGCACAAGAGTAGCGCCCAGCACCTGACCTTGCATTTTCCAGTGTGTACATGTGTACAACCCCTTAGTCAAACCTTGGGACTAATAAAGTATCCATCCATCCATCCATCCATCCAACCAACCAACCAACCAACCAAGCTCATCCCAAAGCAGGTGGAGGTACTAGCTCACTAAAGTAGTGATTACTTGCAGGACTTGTTGGAAAACTAATGCAGCTATTGAGCTGACTGTTAACACCCCAGTCAGCTGGGAACAAGCTGCACCGTAGCACACAAAGCTATAGAGCTTTATTGATCAGTTTATACTGTAACAAAGCAGTAACAATGGCTGATAAACTACAATAGCTTCCTCTGTGTTTGACTCTTTGGCTCCTTGTTCAAAGATCAGCAGGTTTAAGATGGTTCGCTGCTCGGCAACAGTGTCACATTTAATGTAAAATATACCATATAGATATTATATCCACAGATCAACTTTGCCCCTTTGACCAAATCTGTTGATTGAAACAATGCTAATGATGAATTGGTTTTAAACACCGACCTTTGGACTGGTGTTGGTCTGCTCGTCTGTCATCTGCTGACATTAAACATCGTCAACATGTCAGTCTCATGATAATCTGCACTGAGACAACAAAGGGAGGATAAAAGGCGTCGAGAGCTCGTCCTGTAGGTGATCTTCCTGTGAAGCTTGTCAGCAGCTCTCCTGTAAACTGCAGCAGTGACCCGTCTGTGGAAATCGCTGTGTTCTCCCTCTAATTACGCCTCTGTAATGGATCCACCTGAGCGAGCTGAGCGCTGGCTGCGCTTTGCTGCAGGCAGGAGACTCCATCTTGGTTTAATGGGGACTTTGTCATTCAGGCCTGCAGCTCCCTGATGCAAACTGCGAGTACTTAACTGGCTCTCTTTACCTTCCTCCTTCACTCCACCTTTCTTTATTTTCCTCTCTTATTTCACCCTCCTCTCCGACTCTACCTGGGATTATCCTCCTCTCATTATTTCCCTCTGCCTCACTTGGTCTTGTTCATTTTAATTATTATTTCTCTCCATCTGTCTGTCTTACACTCTTCCTCCTCTCCCCATCAGCTCCTCTTCCTCAGTTTAATTGAACATTTTTTTTTGTTGTTTCCTCACCAGGACTCTGTTAACAAGGTTAGCTTCATGCTGCTGAACCCAGCTGATCCCTGGAGACCATCAGCTGATGCCGGAGCTGTTGTCAGTCAATGGAGGACATTTGGAACATTTGTCAATGTGTTAAACCTTTGGGAGAGAGTGTAAAGTGAGCAGGAATAGATGATGTAGCCTGCAGCTGCAGGTCTATTACTGCTGTGTTTCACACTGTGATAAATGACAGTCACTGTGGAGACTGGCTGCACAGTCCAGTAATGAAAACTGATATTTGGATGAAGTCAAAAGTTTGGATGGAAGTTGAGGTTTGAGACGGGAAATGGTTGAAGCTTGGAGGGAAGCAAAGCTTGAGATCATGTTTGAAGACAATGAGAGTCCACCCAGTTTGCCACCAACGTCTTTCAGCATTGATCTTTAGTTAAAATTAGGTTGTGACATCCAGTGACCAAATTTCAATGTCAGAACAACTTCTGATGCCAACGTTAATTTGATGTAGAGCGCCAGCAACAGATGAAATTGATATTTGTTGGTTGTAAGTTTTGTTAATAGGCAACCAAAATCCAACGTCTTCCTAATGTCTCATTCCAACATTATCTCGATGTGGAATAATGACATTAAGTCATACGGTATGGAGAACAAAACCTGATGTTTGCAATGTTAAATTCTAATGCCGTTAGACATTTAAAATATTGTCAACCCAATTTTCATTTCAACCAGAATTTACCATCTGTTTGATGTAAGAGTCAGACTTTTTTCTGATGTCATTCTGACATCTGGTTCCAGCAGACTAAGTATTTGAAATTACAAGATGAAGATTTAAAAGGAAAAAAAAATCAAGAGAACATTTGTTCAAATTTATGTGTAAGGCATAATTTCATGGAGAAGAAGAAGTTAAAGGGCTGAACATTTGGATCAAAAGCTTTAAAGCTGAAGGTTTGGGCAGCAGATTCTCACTGTGACCTCGTCACATGTCCACGTTTGGTCATGGACTTTCCACGTCCACATATGACGTCCAAGGTACCCTGGGTGTGTTGGTTGTTGACGTTCTGGGACGCCGTGTCAACTTCAGCCTGTTACATGCATTGTCTGTTTTCAAAATACATTTCTGTTTTCACAGGAAATGTATAGTTTGCATACAGGCTCTTTCAAAATATAAGCACTACGTCGGTACAACACCGCAAATTGACGTTTTTTTTTCTTAAACAACAAATGCATGAGGTTATGTTTAGGAAAAAAAGAACAGGGTTTGGCTTTGCAATCTTATGAGAAGCTTTTGATGCAGATTTAGAGGGGATAGTTTGGAGGACACATTTGGATGTGAGGTTTGGAGGATTTATTTGAATGAAGATTTATGAAAAAAGGTCTGAACATTTGGATGGCGGTGATGGAAGATTAAAGTTTGGTGAATACTTATTTGAAGCTCTAGAAGAAAATGTGATTAAAAGGTTTATGCTTAGCTTTGAGCTGAAGATATAACTTTAAAGGTCGTGGTGATGGAGAATCTTTAGATGGATGTGCAGGTGAGGCTTTGAAAAGGTGTTTGTGCTTGTTTACTTTTATCCATTCAACAATCCAGACAGAAGTACAACCGCTCCTGTAAAGTGCAGCCAAACAGCCAGGAGCAGCTCTGACTTCTATCAGATTTGTTCTTTTTCCCCAAATGTATACAAGTCCATTTCATCTGCCCAGCAACCACAAATGACATTTTGAAGTCTGTGCTCATTTTCCTGCCTGAGAGCAGCAGAAACAGCCCCCGCCCCCCCGCTGTTTACCAAGTTTACATTGATGCTATCCCGCTCACCTCGGACCGCTGTAATAGGACTCAATACTTCAAGCCCCTGGCCACTCAACCAATACACCGAATCACTGAGTGGGTGCGGTGTGATAATAACAGCCAAAGGTAATGTGCATGCAAGTGTGAATGTTACAGAGTGTGTGTGTGTATATGTATGTGTGTGTTTGGGGTGAAATCTATATTTCTGTTTGGCGGGTCGAGCTGCCAACAGCAGCAGATTGATGCCAGAAATCGGTGGATCGTCGGCCGCATCTGGACTCAAAACAAACCTGCTGCAGAGCTGCACGTTAACGAGACGGCCCTGGGTGGTAGTGATTAGAAAAGACCCGATTATACATCTGTGTGTGTGTGTGCGTGTGTGTCTGTGTGCGTGTGTGTTCACAGCATCGAGAAGAGAAGACATAGATGCATCTGAAAGTCTAAAATCAGCTTCCTTTCATCCCACAATGTCTAACAAGCTCATTTTACTGTCTAATAGCATCTTTGTGCAGATTTTATGCAATGTCATGTGGCTTTAAATGTCCAAACAATGCTGTATGTCTTGCCATTAAAACTGAGGGTATACAATCACACATGAGCAAAATTAACATTGGTGGTTATCGCCCCCCTTCACTTCCATTCAATGTGAGCAAAGAGGTTAACAAAATTTGCTTCTGGTGGCAAAGCTAATTTCCATCTTCACTTCGTGTGGAGTTCACCTTTGGTGAACTTTGACTGGCAAAGTCACAGCCTCAACCGAAAGTTAACAAAGAAGTACGTGTGGAGGAGACATTGATTGTTGCTGTGTTTAACTAGCTGAAATTAACCACAAAAAATACAAACTTCCCTACGTAAGAGATGCTGCCTGGCTGGCTGGCAGTGAGTTGGGAGACATGGAACGTAAGAAAATGAACATACCAATAACGTCACATATCGCAGGCATGTCCAAAGTCTGGCCCGCACACCAATTTTAATCGGCCCTCGGCTTGACTTTCAAAATATATACCATACGTTTACACAATAATGGTTAAGCGAGCAAGATCACTTTGTATTTTTACCTTTCACCTCACAATGATAGGACTATCATACAGTTTGTAGACAGGCATCAAGTAGTAATAAATCATTAAAAGATAAAAATGGCTGCATATGTCTCACTTTTTTTTTAAACCCATTTGATGTGAGAGTCAGTTGGCCCCCAGGTATTTTCACATTATTTTATCTGGCCCCCATTCAAAAAAGTTAGGACACCCCTGACATATCCTATTTACTAGCAGGCTAGCTAACATTAAAAACAGAAACAATCAACAAACGCAAAACAACAAAACACAGGCAGCTATGTAGACGATTCAGTGGAGAACTTAAAAGTGAGCAAAATGGGATTTAAATTAGTGGTTGCAGGTATGTCCTTCCATCAGATAGTGTTTGAAATGTGTAATAGAGGTTGTTGATCTAATGTAATATAGCATCATGTTTCAGATTTTAGTGCAAGTGTGACAAAATGATCTCTGAATGTTTTTGTAAGGTGGTACAGGAATAAGTGCTTGTGAAACTGATCTAGAGATGTGTTGCTGTCTTGTGTTGTGACTTGGAAGTAGAGCAGTAATTGTAAGATTGGAGTTGTTCAGGATTTGAAAATAAAAATTTAATGTCTACATTATTTGAGTAGTTTTGAGAAGTCAGGGCCTTGGAATATGAGAGTGTGGTGCAGTGATGAGTCCAAAGGGGAAGGTTTTCATAGACCTTGTAAGCTCTGTTGTATAGACTTGCTATTGGTTCAGTGATTTCCTTTGTGGTGAGGGACCACATTGGCAGACAGTAGGATATTGTCAAGACAACGATTGCATGTTGGTCTGTGTCCAAGACAGTCGGGGTGAGTCTAACATTCTCGTACAAAACTGGGACTCAGTTGCAGAGGAAAACCCAAAACACCAAGAACAGTTAACAAATCCAAATCTTTACTGAGGAGGTCAGGGTTCAAACATGTGAAGGCAGTCAGCGAAGGCGGGAAAGTCCACTCAGGGAAATCACACAAAAGGCAAAGTCCATTAATCCAAGCAGAGTTAAAACCAATGAATCAAACACAAGGAAAAGGCTGGAAAGCATGAACACACTGACAATGGCAATCTGGTGACTGAATGGGTGAAACACTGGGCTTTAAAGACACAAGGGTTGATCACTGACTACACACAGGTGAGTGGGACAAGACACAGGTGAAACACATGAGGTGATTTACAAAGGCGGGAAGACTCAGGAAGTAAAAGAAACACTAAACACAATGGGAACGCAAGTGGACACAAACACATGAGCATAAACTCGACATTGATCTCCGCAGCTGTTGCTAAGCTAATGATTGTCGGATCAGTGTATGTATCCAAATTCAATCCATCCATCCTAAGCAAAGCACCCCAGACGTCCCTCTCCCCTGCAATGCTTTCCCAGGCCAGATGAGATATATAATCCCTCCAGTGTGTTCTGGGTCTGCACCGGGGCCTCCTGCCAGTGGGACATACCTGGAAAACCTCTAATGGGAGGCGCCCAGGAAGATCCTGATCAGAGGCCCAAACCACCTCAACTAACCCCTTTTGACATGAAGGAGCAGCAGCTCTACTCTGAGCTCCCTCTGGATGTCTGAGCTCCTCCCCCTATCTCTAAGGCTTCGCCGAGCCACCCTACAGAGGAAA
This sequence comes from Epinephelus lanceolatus, assembly GCF_041903045.1. Lineage (NCBI taxonomy): Eukaryota > Metazoa > Chordata > Actinopteri > Perciformes > Serranidae > Epinephelus > Epinephelus lanceolatus. Next base: position 44,809,228 of record NC_135740.1, read on the forward strand.
CTCATTTCAGCCGCTTGAATCTGCGATCTCATGTTTTTGGTCATTACCCAGAGCTCATGACCACAGGTGAGGGTTGGGATGTAGATGGACTCGTCAATCGAAAGCTTTGCCTTTGACTCAGCTCCATCTTTAGTGCCAGTGCAGCACTGCAGGTGCCAAACCAAACCGCCTATCCGTCTCACACTGCATTTTGTCCCTACTCGTGAACACCACACTGAGACACTTGAACTCCTTTGCTTGGGGCAGCAACAAATTCAATTATTTGCAAAGCCTAATATGATAAGTCACAATTTGCCTCAGGGGGCTTTACAACATCCCCGTGCCCTCCCACCCTCACAGCAGATAAGGAAAAACTCCCCCAAAAAAACTTTAGCAGGGAAAAAAATGAAGAAACCTCAAAATCCAATCTTCCAACATATCCTCCTAAAAGCGTTCACATAAATATGAATCATAAATAACATGATGAATATCTGAGGTTTATATTTACGTTTGTCATGATCATTTCACCTGCCCAGATAAAACCTCAGCTGATGGGCCTAAAGGTCGACCAACCCTCTCATAAAGGACACAATAAAGAGTTTGGAGAGTGCAGTTAGTAATTAACCTTAGATCTCCATGGTAACCAAATAGTCTGAAGTGCATAGGCATTGAGGTGAGACGTGTCGTATATAACTTCTCCATCTGAAAGGTAGCCCTTATTTGCCGAGCCTTTTCTCTGTTGTCGCTCAGCAGCTCCTGTGATGTGTTCAGGGGAGAAAAGTTTAAGCATTTATTCTGTTTCTTGTACACATCAGATGTAAAGAGCACAGTGGTGTCGTTAAGGACTGAAACTGTGGTCAGGCAGGTAACAAAGGTGCCTTACATTAAAATCAATACAAGCCATTTAAATACAAAATATACTGTTTAACGAGACTACCATTTAATTTAGTTGTGTTGTTTTAGTGCAGCTTCTGACCTGTGTTGGCAGCACTGAGCTCACTGCAGCTGACAACACACGCGGCACACTGTCATAGTAGCTACACATGGAGGCCGCTGAAGCAGCGAACATCCGAAACCAAGCCTTTATGCTGGGTTCAAACTAAATGACATGTTTGTCTGTTCTGACAGTCACTATGTCTTAGTAGGCGATTGTGGAGTCAAAAAATTGTGCCGTGACTCAGCCGACAGACATGACAGATGACATGTTAGTCCACAACCAGTCATCGCTGGTTAGCCGTTCATGTTCCAGCTGAGCTGTTATTGTAGTGATGTAAAAAATGCTGCCAGATGGGCGGAGCTACATTTGAAGTACCGCATGCAAACTGTACAAGTCACCGAATCCTCCACAAGTTCCTGCAAATGTTTCACAATAAAAGCCTGTTTAGAAAACCAAAGTTATAATGGGCTTTTAATTTTAAACAGATACAGGAAATGTTGCGTTTGACATGATGCTGTGATACATTAACTTTAACGGGACAAATGGGAGCAGATTAGCTGGTAGCCTCTGCAGCTGTGCTGAGTAAAGGCCCAGACACTATCTGTGAGTTTGATTCCTTTATATCCTCCATTATGAAGAAAGAACATTGTTTGCTAGTTTGATGCTAATGGCAGTACTCAGCGGGTTGATAAAGTGCCTCTGCTGTTTCCTTTTTACTCTGTGTGCTAACATCCCTACAGGAAATATCTAAAAGGCTGGGCTGTTGTTGTCCTGCAGTTTCCATGGCAACAGATCACTCTGTGTTCCTATTGGTCAAAGTGACGGCTGTGACGGGAGAAGTGGAAGACAAAAAGAAAATTAAACATGCTAGACTTTCTGTCAGGACGTCATGAGGCATCTCAGATGCTGCATCAGTTATCGTCTACTAGGACACACTACATGTGATGGAACAATGGAAGACACTCACAGGACACAACGCTGCGTCAGGCTGTAATCGGGCTGAAATTGTGAACCTGGCATGAAACATTCCTAAGAAACTCACCGACACCGAAATGGCTGAACACTGTCCTTGGACACCTTGGCCATGCGATACTAACAGTTAGCTGTGTCACTGTGTGTGTGGGCCAACTGTCACCAGCAGTATTCTATAGCAGAGATCAATGTTGAAACTGTGGCAGGCTGCATACATAAATTAATGTGTGTGAAACGCTGGGTTTCATTTATAAGTTGATGTGCAGTGGAAGGACGAGGACGAGGACGGGAAACAGAGCTGAATTTTAAATTTGTGCTTTTCGTGGAGCGATGGCTGCTACATATGTACGGAGGTGTGTGTGGATGGAGTCAGAGCCAGGAGTGGTGAATTGTGTCATGAATGGCAAAATTTCAGTATGTCAAGGACTACTTCAACGACATTTGTCACCACCTCTCCACACTCAGTTCAGGCGACCCTTCTGTGAGTGATGTAAAAGTGGCATTAATACTAATATGACTGTTCAGACTAAGTCACTACTTTAATTCACTTTTTATTCATATAGCTGTAATCCTGACAAAAGTTACCTCAGGACACTTTTCATGTAGAGCAGGTCCAAACTGCACTCTGTTCACTCACAGAGACCCCACAACTCACACTGATTCCCACCAAGAGCAAGCATACATGAGTGCTTGAGGGCAGGCGGCCCAGCTTTTGCATCTACTCTGGGGAGGGTCCATCTCTGGCGCAGCTCATCATGGCATGGTGCGTCTAAACTGGTAATGGAAACGCAAATTAGTGCGGTATGGGTTGACTCAGTGCGACCAAAAGTGACAGTGGAAAAGGCCCATTAGTGTTCTGGTGCTCATTTTACTAGTGACCTTTAGACAAGTTCTCCAGGTCTGTGTCATAATGAATCCTCGGACAGTATCTCCAGTGTTAAAGTCTGATGTATGACAAGACTGCTGCTAGTCTTCTACCATCAGTCATCACTGATTTCTGCAGTCTGTATCTACAACCATGTTCTCTCAGTTTTGTGCCAAATTCTAACCAAACCTGAACCATAGCAGTGTGTTTTATTTCCCTGGTGATGCTGGCGTCAGATCAGAAAACACTTCTACATGTGTTTCTTGGAGGCCAATGATGTCACTGCTGTGTGTTTCAGAGTTGTTGATAAATCTGTAATGCTGATTAGGAAGTGATCAGCACGATCTGTAAGGTTTCACACTTGTGGACACAAGCAGCAGGCAGGAGGCAGTTTGGTAGAATGTTTTTAACATTTACAATAAGTTGTCTTATTTCCTGTACACACACACACACACACACACACAGACTGTGGTGTTGTCAGGGGACCCACAGACCTTCCTACAGTAACAGGGTATAAATATAAAGCTGTACATGCGGACAGATGAGTCGCTTCGGCTTGCATGTTGACTGACAGCGTCGCCGTCGGCCCTCTTCCCTGTTAGTGGGGATGCCCTCTGCTTCTGACGGCGTTTGAAAATCCTCTCCTCAGTTCGGCAGGAAGATAAAGGAGAGCCGGTCCGCCTGCAGAGCCTCTCCGCCTCAGGCATCTTGTCGGAGAATTTGTTTTGTTTTTCCACCTCACTCCTCTCTCTTTTTCTGCGAGTCCTTCGCTGCCTCCCGTCTGCAGAAATAGATACAAGCTCAGTGGGGTTTGGTGGAGCAGAAAAACACCAGAAGATCAAAACTATCAAGGATGAGTGGGGTTTTATGGTTTAGTAAGCTCCTGTTCTGCTGCTGCTTCTGTCTGTGTGCATGTGCCTGTTGTACTACACAAGGAGGAAACTTCAAAAACCAGACGGACTCAACTTATCTGCATGAAGTGGTAATAAACTCAACGCAGACCTCCACAAGCAAGAAATACCTGACTGTAAACACAACTTTAAGGGGGAACTCCAGGATTTTTTTTACCTGTTTTCTCATGTTTTTGTGTCTAAGTGACTTGTGCGAATTTTTAAATGTGTCCAGGACTGTGAGAGAACGCTGCAGCCGGCAGCCACAAAACAGGCTGCAATGTAACCATTAGGGACATTTGTGCAACGTCAATTTACGTCCAATAAAAGTTTGTTTTTGTCACTGACAGGCTAAGACTGTTGTTCTAAGTGTCTGTCAACATTACAGAAAGGATCCCTTCAGAGACAGATCTGCTTGTTAAGGACTAAAATCCTTTTGGTTTAACCAGAAACAGCTCTGAAATCGCCATCGCCAAACCCACCAGACTGTGGGTGTGTGTAGAGTCACTCATTTAACTTTATTTCTCACCTGAAGAGCTGATCTCCAGAGCTGTGACTCACCAAGTATTATCTTTTCGGCCATCGTCTTTATAATGATGGGATTGTGGGGTTTTTTAGCTCGGGACTTTTCTTGGCCTCAACAACTAGTTCCTCCTCATCCAGTTTTTGAAGAATCTTGTGGCCCCTTCCGGCCGGTTAAGAGGAGTCAGTAGTCAATGATGTTAACAAACCTGCTTTGCTGACTGTTTTATACCTCTGCAAATATGAGAAGTCCTTGAGCATGCAGTCACTTACATCTGCATACAAAATATTAGGCTGATTGGTCCAGTAGTTTGCAAGAATCGCTGCAGACAGGCAGATACAGACATTCACACACTCACTCACACACACAACCAAAAACATGATCCTCTCAGGCTTGCGCCTGGCGGAGATAACAAACCGTTGAAAATACTACTTCTAAAATACCGCTTCTATACTACAGTAGCCCAGTGCACATCGTACCGCTGTGAACAGTGTCTCTGCGTGTTGGTGTTTTATGCCAAGATCCACTGACAAAGCAGCAATATTTGATGAGTTGGGAGTGAGAATGGGCTGTCGATGGATGTCAGAGCAGTTTGTGTTTGGATTGTAATTCTGAAGCGTTTGCAAAGCCTTTGTTTTACAGACCCTCTCTTATAATTGTTTTGTGACCTTGCCTGAACCTGAGCGTTTGCAACACTTGAGTAAATGAAGGCTGATTGCCGTCATGTCCCTTCAGTCTTCCCCTGTCTGAGTGGATGAATGACCAACACAGTGAGCAGATATTGATTATCCTCCGGACGTCTCTACATGATTGATTGAACCACCAGGTATCGTCAGGCTGAGTGTTGTCTGTGAATATCCAACCTGTTAACAGCCAGCTGTTTGATCCTCAGACTCATCCTGCTGTACTGTGTAACTCTACCTCAGCAGGCTCCTACTCCAGCTGACATTAGCTCCACCAGCATCATTTACCACACTGGCAGTGAATATTCACGTATCTCATGAGCCTCAGATTTCAGTGTGGTTAACCTGCTACACAACAGCTTTCAGCCTCTTCCTGTTTCTCTACTAAAGTGACAGCATGTTTCTTTCCCCCCAAAAGGGGGCGTGGCCTTGGTGTTCCTTGGTCCACTCTGTGTCAATAGTTTTCCATATGTCAGGATTTAAAGTGGAAACAGACAACTTTTTCCCCTCTCTAATGTTTCAGAGTGCTCCTGTTGTTGCAGCTACTAACAACACAGGACACACTGCATTTTGTTTTCCACTGTGTCCTCAGTTGTTCCTCGACTAGGAATATTAACTGCAAACAACTTACATTGATGCTCTTTGGTAACTGAGGATGGTTACTGATAGCTCTATCCTATTGTTTAGGTTGCTCAGTGGTTGACGCACTTCCTTTGTGCTATAAAAAGAGCCGTAATTCTTCCAGGAGACCATACACGGTGGCAGACAGAACAGCAGAATGAAAGTGAAACTTATTGGGAACCAATCAAAACAACATGGTCTCACTCAGAAGTCGTGGTATACTGGCGCTTGGGCTGTGACTTCCAGCGTCAGACACAAAAAAGCCATGCTTTCACATTGGCATAATATGAGGCCGGTCAGCATTACTGTGTAACGGCGCCCCACACCGTCAGGGGGAGACACAGCTGGACAACAACGTAAGTTAAGAGGGCGAAAGTCCAAGTAGGGCCGGTGGGAGGTGTGTTGGCTGGATTCAACAACCACTGGCTTTCACCCAGGAGGCCATTGTTCACTTCCTGAAATTCACAGTGTTGTACCAACGCAATGCTTTTACTTTGAAAGAGACTGTACGAAAAATGTACATTTCCTGTGAAAACAGAAGTGCATTTTGAAAACAGACAATGCATGTAACAGGCTGAAGTTGACACGGCATCCCAAAACGTCAACAACCGACACACCCAGGGTACCTTGGACGTCATATGTGGACGTGGAAAGTCCATGACCAAACGTGGACACGTGACGAGGTCACAGTGAGGATGTGTTGACAAAACATGAGGGTTTAAAACCAATTTCTACTGCGTCATAAGTCATAATAAGAAAGGAAACTTGGACTCACGGTGAGGAGAAGCAGATTTCTGACCTCTGAATGTGTTCATGGGAACACCTGGTTAATTACCTCTCAGCCTGGATGTTACTGAAGGACGCCGGCTGTTTCCTGTGATATTAAACAGTGACTTCTTTTGTGCCGTCAGACATTTTGTCTTCTCATTTCTGAGTTAATACCCTTCAAATCAAACTGTGGCTGCTCTTCCCTCTCTTGATGCTAATGCTATCAGAGACAGAGAGCATCTGTTGGAAATCGCCCGACGGACCTTCCACCTCTTGGCATTCTTCTCCTCACTCGGCCGTTCACAGACTATTAGACCGTTTACGCCGCGGGTAGAGAGAGAGCTGCTGAACTCATTTCACGGGTTAATTAGAACAAAAGGATCAGCCTTTCAGCGGGCGAGAGGCTTTCGATTATTGAAAGGTTGTGGCTCGCTCTCCTCCCTGCGGGCCTGCGGTGAGAGGACAGAGTATATTGGGCTCCATCACGGCTAAATGCCACCTATCAATCACCTGATCACGCCTGGCCGCCATCATTAGCGTGCCGTGATTGAGAGGTAAGCTTTGTAATCATCCTCAGGCAAATGCAGAGTGAGGATATTAATATTCTGCATGTCTGCGGGAAATGAAACGACAAGTTGGGTCAACTTTTTGAAATGAGAGTGACCGAGCAGACTGGAGGAGCTCAGAGCCTGATGATCGGACAAACTGACACAGAAGATCTCCATATCTGAAGGGTGACTTGGTGCAACATGAAGTATGCAGTGCACAGAATGATGAGGTCTGGAGTTTGGATACAAAGATTGTCTTCATTAGCGAGAGAAGCAGCAGTGGCAGAGAAGATGTACGGTGAATGTGTCTGCTCTCAGCTAACAGCTGTCTCTCATAGCATAAAGACATTCATATCATCAATCCTTAAACATTACATAAGACAAATCACAGAAAATGGTTCAGTTGTGGTTAATGGTTGAGCTTAATTCATTACCATGGCAACCAGTTTTCCATTCTAGCATATGCATCAAAGCGATAGCACAGATTATAGCATGGATATTAGCATAGATATTAGCATGGATGGCGATACTGATCACTCTAACATAAGTAATGAAGTGCCTCCCTCACCTCAAGGAAAAATAAATGAATATGAATCTCACATTAGCTGGAGTTCAGTTACTTCTGAATGCTTCACTATTTAAAGGCCCTGTCGCACCAAGCTGATGGTCGGCAGTCAGTGAACATCTGTCGCCCTAGTTGATGTGGTGTGACCCGTACTTTTGCCCCTCATCGCCCCCTGTTAGCTTTTTTTTTTTTTTTGGCTCATTCAGATTCTCTCAGATTCACTCAGATTCAGTGCTCAGCACACAAGAAGAGAAACAGAAGTGAGGAACGTAAACAAAGAGCTAAAGTCAAGGGACAGGGAGACCAAAACATCCATCGATCCATTTTCAACCACTTATCCAAGCCAGGTTGTGGGGGCAGCTGGCTGAGCAAAGTATTCCAGACAGCCCTCTCCCCTGCAACGCTTTCCAGCTCCTCCTGAGGTGTTCCCAGGCCAGACGAGATATAAAATCCCTCTAGCATGTTCTTGGTCTGCCCCGGGGCCTCCTACCAGTTGGACGTGGCTGGAACAAACTCTTTGAAATCAGTTTGATGTGTCTGGGTCTTAACTGACAGTTGATATCTGCAAGTAGTTTGTATGCTAGTTCCTGTAACAACAACACGTTAATGAAATACCCACATTTTAAATCCATAAGTTTACCTAAACTGCATATCATCTTTTGGGTCTTCTCATATGGCATTAGATGCGCAGCCATTGCTGGCTGTTCTGTTCTCTTCTTGTCTCATTTTGAATGTTCGATAGTCAACCACTAACATCTTCATCCCCTCTCATCTCATCAATGAAAATGAAATGTGGATTTTGTCATAGTTTTATTACTAACATCTATTTCTAGCTTGTCAGAGTTTTGTCTTTGTAACGGAAAAAAAGATTGTCGACGAACACTTTTCTTCAAAGCTTTTGTTAACGAAATTAACAATGTACACTAAGAGTTCAAAGTGTGGCTGTAGTGCGAGAGCATGAACATCGACACTCGGTGGTGATGACTTGACAGCTGGAAACCTTCTGTGCTCTTTACTTTGTTGATTGTGAGTTTTACTTTTTCATTTCAACACAGATCACACTTCAGGCAGTCACAGCTTCTTGGTTACAGTTTCTGTTCTATATACAGAACATAACTGCCTAGACATCCACATAGAATTGTTTTTCTCAACTCAATGTGACCTAAATATATTCAGCATTATAAACTTAATGAAAATGTCATGCATAAGGCATCTGCAGCAGACACAACACATTTTAATTTCATTTTATTTTATCTATTGTTATTTCAGTGTTTATACAGACAGAGAGTGTGATAATCTGAGCGACAAACGTCATGAGGGGGCGCTTTTTTTTTGTTTTTGTTTCTTCTTCTTTCCCCTCTCAAGGGACGTGATATGTTGTGTTTGTCTTGTGAGATGGCTGTTCCAAGCAAACTATTAAAAACAATACGCAGTACCAGGGACAATAAAATTGCCAAACAGAAGACCGAGTTCTGTCGTCTTAAAGGGATAGTGCACCCAAAAATGAAAATTCAGCCATTATCTACTCACCCATATGCCGAGGGAGGCTCTGGTGAAGTTTTAGAGTCCTCACAACACTTACGGAGATCTGAGGGGGGAGTGGCGCACTATCCCTTTAAGAGTGCAACATAAACCCTGTACGCCTTATTTTATGTTTAGAGAAGGATGATCAGAGGACAGAAAAACATCTCAGTGATGACACGCGTGTCCTCCTGTCTTGTCTCAACCTTTAACAGGTTAATGCTTTACATTCCAGCCAACTAACAGTCTGAGATGACATGATAACCACCTGAATATGAAGGTTTATCCGTCCAGAATCCATAAACCAGCTCTGATCCATACCATGTGACCATTTGACTTTCTCCGAAGCTTTCCATTGATCGTCTCTAGCCAGCTAAAGGTCAGGAGTTCACGGCGCTCTGGCCGTCTCACCATCATTTCCACAGAAAAACCAGAAGGTCTCCTGTCAGCACAACACACTGTTTGAAAATGGAGTGGGAAGGAGAGCAGAGAATGTGACCCTGATTCACACCTCCTGTGAATCTCAATGCTACACAGAAACATCTGCTCCCTCTCAGGGCTTTTAAAAGCTTTCTTCATATTCACACGAGTCTTTTCATTAGCTCTGTATTTTTGTTCTGGCCCTCTTCAGCTCTGAAACGACAAGAATCAGAGAAAACCTCCAGGAGTCAAAGGCAGAGGAGTGATTCAGGTCTCCGTCTGTGTTGGCCTTTGGAGAGCAGAGAGAATGATTAAATTCAGCAGAGGAAATAAATTCTCATATCCAGTGCATTTACTCAGAAACAGATACAGAAAAACACACCATGGGTGCACCACAATCTCGCTTTAAATAAAGAGAAATATATAGAGTGTCAACAGACTGTATGGATGCTGCAGGTCTTTAGCCTGCTGCTGAAATGGTTTGTTTAAAACAGTCCTGACCCTTTAATAAAAGAGAAGACTGGTCATATCTGTTTTCCTTGGAGTTAAAAAAGCATAAAAAGACCAAATGTATCTGCTGACGTGGAAGTGTTTGTATCTACAGCTTTGATAGAAACTGCAGTGAGCAGCTGTTTGAGAAATTATTGATAAAACTACATTTATGAGGTGTTTTAAATAAATAGTTTAACACTTCTGCTGCTTCTTGCCAAGACCGCTCTCCTGGCTCTCTCCAAAGTTGAAAAATACAACAACCAACATCTCTAAAACTCAACTGTTAACATTTTGTATCCTGTTTGTTTAAGTTAAAGCTCCACTGTGTCAGATTTAAGGGGCTATATTAGCAGAAATGGAATAATATATAAGAAATATGTTTTCTTTAGTGTATAATCACCTGACAATAAGAATAATGGTGTCTTTTTATCTTAGAATGAGCCGTTTGTATCTACACAGGGAGCAGGTCCTCATCTGTGGAGATCTTCATGTTGCACTGCCATGTTTCTACAGTAGCCCTGAACAAACAAACCAAACACTGACTCTAGATAGGGACATTCATGTTTTTGCGTCTTCACGTCAGCCACCATATTTAGCAGCCCCTTTGTGATGATGAGCTTTGAAAAAAAAAGACCTAACAGATTTTCTAACCTGAAACTGCTCCATTCAGTGTTTATACCATTTAAATCACTTGGTCAGTTTGCTGTGCGGCGTGTCATGTGACGCGCTTCAAGTGTTGTCCTTAGCTTAGGCTGACCAGACGTCTTTGCCCGGACGTGTCCACTTTTCACGTCCTGGCCGGGGTGTCCGAGGGGTGTTTATAAATTGATGATAATGTCCGGTTTTCCTCGTGTGTGTGTGTGTGTGCTTGTGTGTTAGAGTGTGGCATGGGCCGCATATTTCTGCCCGAACCCAACAGTCATTCTGTTTTGTTATGTCCAAAACCGAACCGAGCCCGACATTATTTAATGACTAAAGCACTGAGTTTGTGTCGCACAGTTGTTATGGTTACAGGCTATTTAACAGGCTGGGCGTGTGCCGTGGGTGCTCAGCAGAGAGGGAGTCCTCCGTGTTTGAGACGGGAGCGGGTGGCGGGAGGTCTGAGGCTTCCAGCGAGGGGAGAGGGAGAAACAAACAGCCAGTGTGTGTGTGTGTTGTGTTCAGGTGTTGTCACGTAAATAACAGTGCCCAAGCAATAAACAGGACAGACAATAGGATTTCATTTATTTTTACACTACATGTTCACTGAAAGCTGACTGAATCCGACCCGAGCCCGAATACAATTTATACATTTTTGACCGAACCTGGAGCGACCCGTCGGGACCTGTTGGGCTCTGATCGGGTAGCCACACTCTAGTGCAGGGGTCTGCAACCTTTGCCATTAAAAGAGCCATTTTTGACCAAAAATAATTTGAAAAAATCTGTGTGGAGCCACAAAACATGTTTGAGCCTTATAATCAAGGTAAATAGCCTATTAAGTCTAAATTAGCGTATACTTATGGTCTAAATAAGCATTTGTTAATATGTTTTACCACAAGTTGGCCACTGTGCAGAGCACTATTAATAATTATCTGGTAGTTAAATTTTGCAGAGCTGGCAGTGAGAGCAAACAAATCTGTCCACGCACTACTACATTCTTTATTTTATTCAATTTACTTTTTTGGATTTGGCATCCATAGCTAACCAGCCACTGCTGTCGAGGTTCAGCAACATTTGGATTCATAGAATAAATTTCCATAGACTTTTTTTCTCAAAGGCTCAAGGAGCCACTGGACAGGGGCTAAAGAGCCACATGTGGCTCCGGAGCCACAGGTTGCCTACCCCTGCTCTAGTGTGTGTATGTGTCCCCTATTTATAGGGGCCTATCTGAATTTCTGTCTTTGAGAGATATTATTTTGTAATATAACTGAATTTCCTATCCATACATATGAACTTTAAATATATTAAAATTATAAGGCATCTTTGAGTAAACTGCAAGTATCATTTAAGTAGGCTATGTCGTGGCTGGCCGAGTGTCCTCTTTTTTGGAAATCAAAATATGGTCACCCTACCTTAGCATACACTGGATGCGCCGCACTGCAGCTCATCAACAGACAACCACGCAAAGTTATTACTACTTTTACTTAAAGATCTGTATTTCCTCCACCTCTGCGTTAGCTTAGAATTATGTGTGGACAGCCACAAATTTAACTTGATATCTCACCTGAAGAGCTGACCTCCAGAGCTGTGACTCACCAGGGAGTCTATTTTTGGCCATTTTCTTTATAATGACGGGATTATGGGTTGTGTAGCTCGGATACTTCTCGACCTCAATAGCAAGTCTCTCCTCATCCATTTTTTGTTACACGTGAGACACAGTGCGCCAACACGCATCTAGCTGCTGCTGGTGTGGGGTTGTACATTAAAAATAATAGGGGCGTATTTTTTGAAATGTGGTGTTTGCCGCCAGTGTGTTTTGGCCTTCAGTCTCACACACTGGACCTTTTTTGCATAGAGACTGAAGAGAAAGCTGTTATGCTGTCACTATGAGCGATGATGCAACAGTGTGACCAGCTACAAAGTTGCGGAGTCGCCACGTGTGTTGCTGTAGTATCTGACGTGCCATATTATTTGATGTCCTGGGTCTGTTATGATCAGTTAGGGGCCCAGGTCAAGACTTTATTATGGCCCAGGTCAAGGATAGATAAGCTAGGTTGAAAGGTTGGATTCCATCTAGATTGTCTCTCTGTCACCTGTCTCATTTTGTCTCAAAGGTCACAAAAACAACCAACCTCTATAAGCAGGGTAGTTGGAGCTGTTATTCAGAGGAGTTCATATTGGCTTTGAATTCTCTCTCAGGCAATCCTAGGTGCTTGATTTGATGCTGGACTTCTTGTAATAAACCTTTTTATATACAAGCAAGACGGTGTCAGTGGAGTCTCCTTCATCACCTTCACATCATCACTATTTAATAAACAACAATTTTGGCGTCACGAACAGGATAAGAAGAAGAATGAACAATTTTGGCGTCACGACCTCCGGATGTGTTGTGACCTGTGGCGTCGCCGTCAGCTTCAGCGCACCTGCTCCCGCACCAAGCCGGCAAATACGGTGAGCATTTCTCGCATGATTGAGCGCTGGTTCGCTCATTGAGGCTGTTGTGTGTTTTCTGTTTGGTCGCACCGTAAAGGATCATTTGTGTGTGCGTGCCATGATCAAGCACTCATTAACGTAGTTACGTCATCACAGGCTTGTGTGTGTCTGCTATACAAAGCACATCTAAAGTTTCTATCTAGTCACAAAAATATCTGTGCTTTTGATCAGTCCCATTTTAACATCACATTTTGCCACCACACTGCATCCCCATGTGCACTGCAATGTACATAAAATTGCATAGCGTCACCTAAGAACATAATACAAGACCTCAGCTGAAAACGAACCATATTTCACTGGTTGATGCTTCACAGCATCATTGGAGCTTTAAAAAAAGTTTAGGCCAGCTCACATTTGATTTGTAGAGCGTCCCAGTGGCAGCGCACAGTGTCAGGCATCAGTTTGTAGCTTCATGTCGCTGGCTTATACTGAAACTTGTAACCTGTTGCTGTGTCGTTCAGTGTGAAGACAACATTAAGCTGTTTCCTTGGTGCAAAATGGATATTGAACAGTGAGTCCTGCTGACATCAGCTGTACTGGATGAATGTTGGTATACATGTGTTTGTGTGTGCTTGTAGATGTGTTTAGTGTTTGACAACTGTGCATATCTGCAGATGGAAATGAGCTAACAGCTAAACATGTCATAAATCATCTTGTCTCATTTTAACACATTTTTTTTTCTGCATGACCTTTGTTTAATAAAGATTAACACAAGCAGAAATAAGAATGTGTTAGTGATTACAACCTTTAACTGTGCATGTAAAAGCAGACTGAGGAGCAAAGTGTAGGACTATACAGACTATGACAGACTATGGTCTGTCGAGGTCTTCATCACGATCTGTGCTGTAACTTTTACTGGTAGCCTGTTTACTGTAGCCAGCAGCAGCAACAGGAAGTTAAGAGACAAAACCAGAGATGGAAGAGAAATAACGGGTCAGTTGGTGACCAGAGAGCCAACACACAGCAGCAGGCAGAGAGGAGGGACATGGTGTTATAAAGTGAGGTGTTCTCTTGTGAATGTAAAGCCATATTGCAGAGCACGGTCATGGAAGATGAAGTGCTGCACATCTTCTTCATGCTACAGCTGAGCAGGGCTCAGACAGGAGCCGTCTGCCCTGAAGGAACCGGACCTGAAAATGATGTTCATTTCTGAGTCTGATGACTGTTGGTGTGTTACACTTTCCTCCAGGTGTCTCCGGTTGGTTTCACTCTATCACGTCCTGCAGGTTGTCATCGATTTACCGGAAAATAAGGGGAAGGATTTCCAGCCAATCAGCAGCCAGACATAAATCCCTTTGCTCCGGATCAGTGCGACATGTTCTGCTCGACCAGTGAAATGTTTTCTCAGAGATATTACACACACTGTGAACCTCCCATCAGTCACAGCATGATGAAGTTTTCAGCCTCAGAGACGATGCGAGGCGGTGAGTGGCAGGTTGCTCTCGGTCGTCATGGACACCAGGCTCGCCTCTCGTCTGAGGTGTGACGTACTGGGAGTCCTGGACCACCAGAAACACACACTGCACATGTGCGGAGTGGATATAACAGGTGTGGTTCTCTCTGTGACACAGCAGTGTGTGGCTGCAGCTCCTCTCACCATGGAGACGAGTGGCAGCACAGTGAGCAGTGATGTGTGAGGAACATACAGCCTGTGACTGTGATGCTGCAAACTGTACATCAGGCGGGGAACTGAATAAACACTGACGCCAGTCTATGTTTTCTGACATGATGTATGTTTTTGATCTGGACTTTTCAAATCTTTGGACCAATAAGACATCATCTTGCTCATTGTTCCACAGCTGATTTAACCATTTAAAGTCGTCCTTCTTCCACTCTCCACTAATCACAGTCAAGCTAAAGCCTCCTACAGACTGTGAGATTTTATCAGTCTTATGAGTTTAGTGCAGCTGCACTGTGCGACATGGATTTAATAAACTTGGGTACAACATCAGGTCTGATGTATGCAGACTGTATGATGACAGCGCCGACTGAGGCTACAATGTACATCCAGTGATGTCAATATGCAACAACAAAATGTCATCAGTGTGCATCATCCACCTACGCCACTGTAGTGGTAAGAGTAAATAAATAAACATGAATCTGTCACTGCCGCCTCACAGCAATAGGGTTCCTGGTTCAATTGTTGTGCTGATCAGTGCGTCATTTCTATTGGTTGGTTCATAGACGTAGGGGGAAACTGTCAGAATTTTATCCCAGGCTGTCTTGATGGCAAGACTATGACAACAACCATCCTTGAACCTCTCTCACTGTATGACTTAGGACCCCATTTTTAGAGCCACGATCAAAGATATCGTCACGTTTCTTTCATGCTGGTCATCGTCGGTCTGGGACAACCCAAAATCACACAGTGTATACCAGGGTTAAGGAAACATCAACACCCCTGACAGTGCTACTCGTGCGCTGCTGCTTTATACAGCCCCTCTCTGAAATGAATACAGTCTAAGGGCTCATGTGTGCTTGACATCAGATACGCAGATGGACGGAGCCTCCTGTGTTCATTTTATCTTACTTTGTGCACAATTTCTGAAATCTTACGGACACGAATCAAACGTAGCAGTACCACCAGAGATCATGGAGGCAGTGTGGTGTAGTTCAAGCAAGATACAACCATAGGAGACAACGAAGAAATTTACATAAAGGCGCAATAGAACAAATCAGTACTATAGTGGAAAGAATTCTCCGTCCACATGTCAGGATGCAAATAATGTGTCACAGACCACTGCTGTCTACAACACTGCCTCTGTTTCAAGGCACAATGTAACGACCCCGGTCCTCCACCGTCACCTCATTTGTTGTGTGAATCTTTTGACTCTGCCCTGTTGGCTGTATCCAAGCCATCATTAAGGACGCATGGAATGTATGAGGGCAGTGACGTTTACAAGACTTGCCATGGATGTTATCGATTTGTGTGTGTAGAGGGAGCATAAATGAGCCTTTACTCAACAGTCCTCCGATAAATTCTTCAACTTCAACTTATTTTTGTCCCGAGAGGACAATTAATGGCACAGCATGTAACAACACACAGGAAAAGACGCAAGAGAACGTATTAGAATATAAATACTCAACAGTCGGGGGGGCAAATAGGACGCATCATCATCATCATCATCATCATCATCACATTATCATGACAAGAAAAACAAGAGTAGCCTCACTTCTAAGTTTGACTCCTCCACTGCCCCATTCAAAAGACAAATGGCAGTAGGAATGAAGGAGTGCTTGTATCTGTTGCTCTTAACAGGCAGGAATCTGAGCCGAGAGCCAGAAGGCAAAAACTTATCAAGAAAATTCTCCATTCATGAAAGGTGTTTGTATTAAAACTGCAGACGAAACCATTTTGGAACGTTGCAGAGAAACGTTGCAGCGGTGTGAACTGGCCGGTCTGAGCTCGACTCACGTCACCTGTTTCAACAGCCAATCAGCTTGTAGTGAAGTCCACTGGTCAAGTCAAAATGACCACAGACGGTGTGCTGGCTTGCTGCATGTTTGGGCACACCCATCAAACACACTCATTATGAAATCTGACATTGTCCGATATGAACAGTATTCCTCAGGATACTGTACCGGTTTAGTTTGCTGTTAAATAAATATTAGAGACGTCTCTCATCATATAGCACATGTAACAATGACTTTATGTGCTACTGGCCAATATAACCTGACACTCCATCTGAAAATGTCACTGTTTCACAGCTTAATATGAGAGATCAACATATATAAATTGAATCAGTGTGCATGTAGATGCATGTTTAACCTTTACAATCCCTTCAGAGTCCATTACTGTGGGTATACACATCCCACCAGCAGCAAAACCAATAAAACTTCTTTCCTGAATCCTTCAGAATAAAAGTCAATTTCACTCTAATGCTGAAATCAAATGTTTCAAACAGTTTGTACGTCACTGCAGCACACAGAAATATAAACTAGTTTCAAAAGTAACATTAAAATAGCATTTAAAATATGTGTAACAGACTCCGGTGTGTAGGAAGATTCCTGAACAGCTACAAACAGCTCTGAACCTCCTCACATATAAACCATATTTAAAGATCTGAAAATTAGAACAGATGAGCTGTTTATAATAAAACCTGATGTGTGTTGGTTGTATTTGTAGATTTACAGGGTGTCGACTGCTTCACAGTCACTGCTGTGTGTTTTGATTAATAAAAGGTTGAGAACGTTGTGTTTTTATGAAATAAACGAACAAATCTTCCTCCAGTGCTGCTGATTCTTCATCGAATGCTTCCTGATGCAGGGTGAGTGGATTATCCTGTAAATATGTGAAGTGTCCTCCTCCTTCTCTCGCTGACATTTTGCAGCTGTGAGTGTTTCTGAGGGTTTGAGGCGGCTGTGATTTAAATGCTGCTATTTGTTTTCCTTTAAAGCAGCAGCAGAGTTACAGGGCAGTGAACTAGAAAATGACATTTTAAAGTCATCTGGAGCTTCTGCAGAGTGTTGTGCCCTTTCCTCAGCGGGGTAAATATTAACACCATCAACGCCACTGCCGCCTTCCTCTCAGAAGACGACACATTGAGTAAACTGAAGGAAGCTGCAGTGAAGCACACCAGCGTCTTGCTTCTGCCTTTAATCTTAATATATGCAAAATCAAACATTAATACATACATGTAGCTTCATGACGCTGGTATTTCTGTGAGGCGTTTGGCCTTTACACAAATCTAAATTCTGTGTGTGTTTAAATAACTACATGTTTATTTATTAATTAATTTATTAGTCTTTGTTTATTGTAATGTTTGACAAATGGTGCAGTATATATTCTGAGACATTATGCACACAAAAAGACAAGAAAAAAACCAGAAAGGAGCATAGTGATTGCAACAAAAAATAACATACAATTTTTTTTCAAATAAATACATCAAAAGAAAAGATATTAAGTTTTTCTAAAAATTAAAAAAAAATTATTGCAGGGCAGAGATTGTGTTAAGGCAGCATGGGAAATTGTTTTCCTTTTTCCAGAGTAGTTGTAGCCAAGTCAGCAAAAGAAAAATGTTGCATTGTACGTTTCTGCAAACCACTTTACATTTGTTGGTTTCATACTTATCATATCAATGTTTCTAAAGTGACATCTTGGAGCCACGCCTGCTAAGCTGCAGAGCACTGTTCAAGACCAACAAACAATAAAACTGGAAGTTTTTAAGTGAGACATTGCTGTTTTCTTTTCTTTCAGTAAGACTGTGCCCTCAAAACCCCGTAATTTTTTTAAGACTATTTTTTCTGCATTTTGCCTTTATTACACAGGACAGATCAAGAGTGAAAGAGGGAGAGAGCTGGGGGCTCACATGCAGCAAAGGGCCATGAGTTGGAATCGAGCCTGCGACTGCTGCGGTGAGGACAAAGCCTTTGTACATGGGTTGTCCACTTGGCTAGGTGAGCTAATGGGCGCCCCCAAAAACAGATATTTTAAGCCAAAACATGATCTTTTCCTAACTCTAAACCAAGTGGTTTTTGTGCCCAAAACTAATCACACATTATCCACAGTGATGCTAAAACATATCTGCTACATAAAAACGTTTCTGTGGTTTGCAGAAATGTACAATGCCAACATTAATTCTGGTGATTGGGTTGTCCAGAATGAGATCTCTACACAAAAATGAATTTATTATATTTGGCTACTTGCGGTCGACAAAAGATAACATATTTCTTTGAAAACAGATATTTTTCCATTCCATTAAAAAAAACAAAACAAAACAAAAAAAAAACAGATCACATGACCTTTGTTTTGCAAAATATCTCCTTCCATACTATATCACAAAAGTACTTCAAAGACTCACATGTGTGTGGTGTTCACACAGACATTGTCGCTGCTTGTCACAGGGCTTTTATTTTAAAACGGAAACAGGAAGTGTCGAGTTAAAAATAAACATTTATATTTTTTGATGTCTGTAACAATAAGCTTCGCCCTCTTCAGTTGGGTTCAGCAGTCTACCTCGTCACAGAGGCAGCAAAGTGGCTGTTACCTTTTTCCAAATCACCTACTGGAGTTCTCGTCACTGCTGATTCCCGTTAAATTTAAGGATGAAGAAGCTCACTTGGACATGCAAACGTTTTCCTTCCACTTCTTATCAACAACAATCCAACTCTGGAAAGTGTCCCGTCATCTGCTGGTCCAAAACCGTTGTATCTGGTGGACTTGAAACCACAGATACTAAGGTGGAGCAAAATCACTGGGGGCAGTAGATGTCTCCGTTTGTCTGTGAATCGATGCAGTGATAGTGAGTTTAAAGTATTCATTCGACCAAGCAGTGCTAACAAAATGTCAACAAACCAGCAGCTCTCCATTGGCGTATGCAACAATGGACAGATGAAGAAGAGTTTAACAAGAGTATATCATCGTCTCCCAAATGATCTGTTTTGCACGTCCACACTGATTAACAGTAACCAGTGTTTTAAAAACAATTGCACCTTACATGGCATTTTACAAAATCTCCATTTTAGGTACCTAAAACTTTGTGCGTGGACGAGATGCCAAATTATTTCCAAATTGTTTCCAAAAATAAATGTGTATGTATAGACAGGACCTTAATGATCCCCTAACTGTACATCTAGCGCCACCATCAGGTCAAAGCCCTTGTACAACACGTCACTTCAGTCATTACTTGTAGAGTCATTCTGTTTCCCTTTTGTTGGCGTCAGTTAGCAGAGTACAGCAGCAGGTCGAGGTCAAGCTTTCAGTTTACTGGTCCATCTACGTCCCAACCCTCACCTATGGTCATGAGCTCTGGGTAATGACAGAAAGAATGAGGTTGCGGATACAAGTGGCTGAAATGAGTTTCCTCCGAAAGGTAGCTATGCTCAGCCTTAGAGATCGGGGGAGGAGCTCAGACATGCCTCCCATTAGAGGTGTTGCAGGCACATCCAACTGGTGGGAGGCCCTGAGGCAGACCCAGAACACACTGGAGGGATTATATATCTCATCTGGCCTTGGAACACCTTGGGGTCCCCCAGGAGGAGCTGGAAAGCGTCGCTAGGGAGAGGGACGTCTGGAGTGCTTTGCTCAACCCGACTTCGGATAAATAGTTGAAAATGGATGGATAGAGTGACATAACATATCCATCATTTACCGCCCCTGCTAGATAGCGGCTGATCTTGTCCTTGGCTCCGAGGGTAGGGAGCTTCTGGACCTCATTGTTTTCCCAATTTGTGGACATTTTCAACCGCTGTTCTTATTTGAGTTAGCTGCTAACTGCTATTAGCTACCTTTCATCAAAACGTCACATCTGTGCAGCCCATGATCCCGTCCTGCCGTGTAGAAAGACATTGTTTCCGCACTGTTACTGCCTCTGATGCCCCCTTAAAGGTGACACAGCTCTGTCCTCCTATTCCCCGACTGTACCTTTTATACAGCACGGCATAACGGCGTGAAATTCCTGCCTTGACGAGGCAGTGTAAAAAGGGCCAGTGACTGTGTTGGGGACTACTTTCAGCAGCGGATTTATTCACATTTAGTGCTCTAGTGGGTATTTGTGTCAGCAGGACAGTGTATTAAATAAACCACAGGGTGTGTGTGTTCATGGTAACGATGGGAAATGTCACCCAGTGTTACACTGATGTGCTTTTACCAACAGATGATCTATCAGGCTGTAGAGACACACACTGTATCTGTTAGCAGAAACATACAGTTTTTATGAAAATTATTGATGGAAAAATAAAGAACACTGTCAGTGTGTTTCCTGTCTCCTCTGTGTGTGTGTGTGTGTGTTTTTGTGAAACATGATTGTGCTGCCGTCTTGGAGAGGACTCTAAAACAGATTCTGATCTCAGGAGAACATCCTGCTGAGATAAAAGGTCAAATCAAATATAAAGTAAATGATGGTGGACAGGTGTTGCTGCTGCTGCATGCGTAACATGTGAAAAGTCTAATTTGACCGTCCGTGTGTACGTTCACATCTCGCTGTGAGACAAACAGGAGCTGACTCGACCCAGCTGTCTCCGCCTGAGCACGCCGGAGGTCACCACACAAACTATTTCACACATTAACAAAAACACACTTTCTCATTTGCAGCTTAAAAACACAATTTAGCACGGCACTAAGTGACGACAGCTAACCAATTTCTGCAAGGACATCGTCGTTGTGTTGACCTCGCAATGGCCGGCTTCCCTCTGTCCGTCACATGTGGTTGTTTCTGCCACCGCTCTGCCTCTTCGCTCAGCGCTGATTTGCCCCATTAGTGGAGCATATGTGTGGATTGTGCTGTCGTTCCTAGTCAGTTGATTTGGAGCCAGGGCCTTGTCTCCACAGGGAGCGCCGCCTCCTGCTCCTCCTCCTCCTCCATCCAAAAAGAGGGGTAAAGAACATTTTCTGAAGCTCAGTATTCCAGTGTACTTGAGTATTAGTATTTTAAATATTTTTTTACTTGAACAATTTTTCCACTTCTTTTCTATTCTTTTATATGTTCCTCACTTTCCTTCATCACCTTCTTATTTTCTCACATTTAGTTTTACTCTTTGTCTTCCTTTCCTCCTCCTCCTTTCCTCTGGAGTCTTCTCTGTATTCTCCTCATCTCCTGTTTCTTATTTTTTTCTTTTTGTGACCCCAGCTGTTTAAAACATGGACAGGGATTCTTGATAAAGGGTAACAGATGAGCAAATAATCGTCATACAGTAAGTGCATGTGACAGGAAGAAGTTTCCACACTAAGGCTCAGGAACAGTCCCTTAATATTGTGACAGCTCGATCAGCTGTTAGCGGCTCATTAACTGGACTCAAACTTTCTGCTAACTTTCTGTCCTACCTGTCTTATGCTGCACACATTTTCTAATTTAAACAAAACTTTAAAAGCTTAATTTAATTTCAGAGATGCAGCATCAGTTTATTATTTAGCATTCTTCTCAGTTCTTTGCCTCCATGATCCATGTCCTTCAGTGTTTCCTGCTTTCCTTTCTACTGTTTTTTGTCTCTTTTCTTTTTAAAAAACATATTTTCTGCTTTCTAATTTTCTTCCATATGAATGTCCTTTTGTTCCTTTACTTTGTTTTGACTTTTGTCTTTCTTAACCCACTCCTGGGCTGCGTTCATCCTTGACAAACTGTAGCAAAACATTTATTAAAACATAAAAATGGTGGTGCAATGAACACCCTGTTGTGTTACGCAGGCACACTGGCTTTCAGTGGTCTTTACAGGCATCATGGGAAACACGTTCTCCTCACCAAAGCAAGTTTAAAGTCTAAACAAAGCATATAGAGTACATAAAAGATCTTTTAGACATTTATTTATACAGTATACATGTAACTGCTGATTGGGTAACACATCTGACACACCCAATAAACGAGAAACAATGAACCTCAAAGTCCGTCGCACACCTTTTGGAGGGAACATGATGTTTAACCTGAAAACAGTGGCTAAACAGTCCCCATTGTTTTAAGACTGAATGTGCCCCTGATGTTAATCTTCACTGTAGTTCTGATGTATGCTGATTAGGATGTGTGGTCTTCTGCACCTGATGCACAATATGTATGTATTACTCTTTTATTTTTCGAGACTCTGTGTAGTCTCGAAGGGGGGAAATATGTAGTATCTGAAGTTCCACATGGTATTTGACGTCCTGGGTCTGATGTGATCAGTTAGGGGCCCAGGTCAAGAATTGATTAGGGCCCAGGTCAAGAATTGATTAGCTAGGTTGAAAGGTTGGATTCCATCTAGACTGTCTCTCTGTCACCTGTCTCATTTTGTCTCAAAGGTCACAAAAACAACCAACCTCTATAAGCAGGGTAGTTGGAGCTGTTATTCAGAGGAGTTCATATTGGCTTTGAATTCTCTCTCAGGCAATCCTAGGTGCTTGATTTGATGCTTGACTTCTTGTAATAAACCTTTCTATATACAAGCAAGACGGTGTCAGCGGAGTCTCCTTCATCACCTTCACATCATCGCTATTTAATAAGCAACATCCACTTGTGAAGTCTCAGCCTTTCCCAGGTGCGGGGACTCTAGTTAGATAGGCACTCAGTCCGTCTTTCAAATCCAGAAGGTGCAGCTAATAAATGTAAAAGTTCATTTTGGAAAAAACTGTCTGAATCTAACGAGCAGAACTTGTACATTTCCTGTGAAAACATACGTTTATTTTAAAGAGACATAATGACTGCAACAACAGATCCAGGATATCTAGCACGTCATATGTAGATGTCAAAATCCACTCAACAAGTGGCGATATGTGACGAGTTGGGAGTGAGAATATGTTGTTTCATGTTGCTGCCCTTTTCTTTAACCTGCTGGGTCGTAACAACTTTCCTCCTTTCTGACCTTCTGCCTTTTTTTGCTTTCTTATCACCTTTCTTTCTAATTTTTTCATCCTTCCTCTCCTTCTTCATTCCTTAGTTTTTATCCTTTCTTCCTTCAAATGATCTGAAACCATGACTTTCTTTTTTTTTTCCTTCTCTCTTCGCTCACGTATTTTCTGTCATTCCTCACCTTTATTTCCTGCTCTTTTCATTCTTACCTTCCCCTTATTTTTATTCTCTCCTTTCTTCCACTGATCTGATACAATTAATCCTTCAAAAAATCACAGATATAACTTTTTATATCCGTTACTTTGACTGTGATGAATTTTCCTAGAGTGAAACTGTGGACTCTCAGTTAAGTATTGTGATAATTGCACTTCCTCCATCTCTGCTCCCTCAGCTGACTGACATCTCGACGGTTGAGGTTCGGTGATGATTTTCCAAAAGGTGGACAGTTTTTGCTCTTCACACAGCAAGCGTGTGTGTGTGTGTGTGTGTGTGTGTGTGTGCAATTAGGGAGTGAGAGAGTGAGCGAGTACAGCGTGTCAGTAGACTCCTGACAAAGTTGCCGTTGGCAGCGCAGCTCCTCATCATCTCCACATCGGGATAAAATGAACCCATGAGACCGGTGCCCCCGAGTCCCTCAGTAGACTTAATTTAACAGAGTTAAAATCAATTTCTCTGCGCTCTCCTGGGTCAAATTAACCATCTCCTTCGTATGAAGAAGCACCAACTACTTGACAGCTCATCCAGATCCCGACTGTGTCCGTCTGTCTGTCGGCTGGCAAAGCGCTTTTCATTTCTCGTCCAATCTCCGATTCTAACTTGGAGCGCGAGCCATCCGCATGGCGAGCTTCGATCTGCCAAGAAAGTGACTGGATGGTGACGGCGGCTTGTGCTGCTCTCCATATCTCAGTATGTTTCCCTTTGCACTAATTGCTCTTATTTGTCGAGACACACAGTGAAGATGACACAAGATGAAATGGAGCGCTTCACTTTGGAAACAACACTGATGTAAGATTTGAGTGTTGATTTCGACTGGAGTTAAATGGGGTCACAGCTCTCTGCCACAGCCGAGTTGTTTTCAGAACATTCATGTGTCAGTTTATGTGCAAATATTTTGATAAACTGCAGTGAGATGGATGCTTCTTAACTCCTCTGATACATGTGATGGAACCTGAAAGCAGCGGTCCTCACACTGCTGGCCGGCGCTGATCTGCTCTGAAGAAGATGAGCAACAGTCTCATATGGCTGTATGTTCAGGAGCACACAGGGTCACTGACACTAGAGATACTGCAGAGATACTGCAACTGTGGTTGATGAGCGCCAAGAGAAGCAGCTCTGGGTGTGTTTCCTCCATCAGTCAGAACCAGCAGCAATAAAATCCCTCCAGCTCCACTCAACAACAAACTTTTCGTACATGAACTCTGGACAGTGTCCGAGAAGTCTGTCTGAAGTTTTCCTTTCACACATGTTGCACACAACAGGAGAAAATCCATGTCAGAAGCGTTCCCACCGACTGGACATACTCTGTTTTCTTTGGGCAAGGAATGGCTCCTGGGTAGAGCGTGCAGCCCGGTCTCACTCCAAACTCGTCAGATACCAATGCTTTACAAGTGGACCTCAGCATCAGGCATGGATGCAGAGGCAGGGCGTAAAATTAACACCCGCCAAGCGCCAATGGCGGGGAAAAAATTAGTTTGGCATGTAAAACAAAAACACACACCCGCCAGTGGCTGATAGAAAATTTTGAATTGCATGTGGGTTTTTTATCTGCTTCAACCATTTCTGCCAGCTGTGTCAGACCATTTTGACCCTCGCGGCTTATTGTACGTGTGCCGGGAACACATGACGTCAGCTACCGTAACCCTGGGCATTCTATGGTAACTTCTGAGCAAGATGTGGCAACACATTTCTGCTGTGAAGCCAGCGCCAGAAGAGGAAAAATGAAGATGAACATGTTGGATTTGGACAGGAAGAACAGACAGTTAAACGGAGTACAAATGTCTCACGGCATTTTATTGAAAAATGGAAACTAGACAACGCTGGCCAGCCGCGGTCATGGCTGACCTACGACCCCCACACCAACACGATGAGGTGCAGCCTTTGCCGCAAGCACGCCAAAGAAACACGGAGGACAGCGTTGGATTTTCCTAAAGTTGGATTTTCATACAAAAAACGTAAGGTAATTATTTTTAGTCAAACAAGGCACGATTTTTTTTATTTGGCTGGTGAAAAATATGTTTGGCTGGTAAATATTTGGAGGTCACTAGCCAATGGTAGATGAGGTAAAAAGTTAATTTTACGCCCTGCACAGAGGCATTATTTGCAACGATATGATATGCACCAGGCGGTGGCTGTTTGTAATGCAGCGAGCAAAAACTGTTTAATAAAGAGTGAGAATGACCGCATTGAGGTGGATGGGTCAAACAAACTCTGTTAGTTGATGTTACATAACTTTAGTAAGAACCACACTTATTTTAGGCCAAAGTGGGGGTGGAGTGAAAAGACACTTTACCCCACGTCTTCATGTTAAACTAATCCTGTCCAAACAGGGCTAAAGTAATTATTATCAGGGATTTTAGTCCCGTCAGAACGCATCTTGTCTGTAATCATTAGGGATAATGGGGTCCATGTCATTGGTCCGACAGCCTGTTGTTCCGCTATTTGATTATACTAGGCTATACTGTATTTGTGTACCATAGAGGATCAGCAAACGCAACAAAAGTAGGCTACTGGTCGAGATACAAGTGTCATAGAGAGCAGAGAGTGAAACACCATAACCTCCTGTTATTAACTCTGGGGTCGGGGTTGTGTGGGGAGCTCTCCGCGGTGCTGAACGGCTCCCGGTGGGCGTATTTCTGCCTTGATGGTGTGCCGCGACCGGCTCTGGGTCAGCTGGGAAAGACTTTTTCATTTTAACCCACACCATGATCTTTTCCTGACCCTAACCAAGTGGTTTTTGTGCCTAAACCTAACCAGACCTTAACCACAGGGCATCATGATGATTTCGGAACAACGGGACTTCAGAACAATGGGTTTAATATGGTTGGAACAATGAGATGTCGGACCAATGGGCAGTTACCGGATAATGTCAGTATAAACTTTTACCTTTTACCTAAAAACTTTTACCTTCTGTAAAACGGTCCGGAGAAAATACCTCGGGTAAAATTAATCCCGAGCAAACGCGATCCTCTATCCTGATCATGGGCAATATTTCATATTGGGCTAATAATTAATTATTATTATCCTTCAGCTGATGCTTACAGGAAGCAACGTAGCACGCACATGCCGACAGGGAGGTGACGCCAGGGCGCAAACTGAGTTAGCACTCCCATCTTTGGTAGAATTACAGAGATTTCTTGTCCCGTGCGAATCGAACATTTATATTACAGACATCCTGTGGTGAACTGACGTTAGTCCACATCCCTATGTAAAACTAATCCCATCCGAATACTACTTTTGTCTGCCTTATATACGTCTTGTATATGAAATGTCTGTGTTGTCGCTGCATTCTTAAAACACATCTGATGTCTGCATCCAGACGCTGTCACGTGTGCAGACTGATTTTAGTGTAGCATGTGCAACATACAGCCCGATGTCACACTATAGACTAATGAACAGACAGATTGAACAGAGGAGCAGCTCTGTGTCTCTCTGAGTGTTGATGGAGAACTTGCAATCCTATATCGAAGTAAAGGGTGTCTAAATCTATATCTTGCTTCAAAGTATACCTCCGAGTCCTACTTTTATGGATGAAGGATCAAGTTTTTCAGGGATGAGCTGAAGAGGTACAGATAGACTGCACTGTTTTCTGTATGTTTCCATCCATGTGGATCCAACCTCACTGTTATGAGTTATATACACTGGTAGCAACATCAAACTAAACCATATACTATGGAAAGTGGGATATAATATAATAAGTATGCTTTCTTTAGTGTGTAATCACCTGAAAATAAGAATTGTTGTGTTTTCGTTACCTTAGAATGAGACGTTTACACGTTCTCATGTTGGCCACTGTAGTTAGCAGCCCCTCCCTGATGAGAGTGTCAAATAAACACTGATTTTTTTAACGATAAGCTGCTTTATTCAGTGTTTTAACCAGTTTAAATCACCTGGCTTTGGAGAGGAAGAAACCTCTGCGGATAATTCGGCTCCCAGTAAAAACCTCTTGATCAATGAGCACTGAAGGAACTCTAACCAGGGAAGATTTAGCTGGTTGCAATCTGCAATCCTCACCAATAAAAGCCACTAAATCCCCCTAAATCTCACACCCTGGACCTTTAACAGTGTTCAAATGTAAACTGAGCTCACATTAGTTATCAAAAACAAATAGCATATGTGTTTGGAAGGGAAGGAGGTACCTTAGATAAGGAAAGTACCTTTAGTGGTCATTGGGTTAATTTCCCCGCTGACAGTAAAGGTCGGTGCCCTGCAGCATTTCAGCAGGAAGCATCCTGGACTGTCCCAAACAGCTGCTTCTTCAGAGGCTGTTGAATGAACTCCCTATAATAATATTGATAATAGCAATAATCTAAAACTCACTGTATCATAAATGTAAAATATGAATCCCTAGAATAATGAGTAACACAGAGTAATGTAGAGAAAGGAAAGTGTGTCAGACTTCAAAGTACCTGAACCTGTAACTGGACTCCACCACAGAAGTGTAGTGAAAGTACTTCACTGTGTCCCCTGAGCTCCCAGCAGCCTCGGAGCTTTGTGTGTCGGCTGCTCCGCAGCGATGCGAGATAACTCGCCGTGTCACAGGATGCCTTTTAATAATGGCCCAGATGATAAATTGCTTTAATCAGAGGAGCGGGCTTTTCCTGTAACTTATGATACAGGAAGCTTGTGAAGAGAATTGTTACGCCAAGCCTCATTGAGCATCTTAATGTGAATCTTTACGTGTCCACAATTAGATTAAGGCTGTGACATGGCGGCTGGCCGGCTGGCGGCAGATCAGGCTCTCTGTCAGCCTCCTCCTCCTCCTCTTCTTCTTCTTCTTCAGAGCGATGGATGGAGCAGAGGAGTGTGAGTGTGTGGGGGGGGCAGGAGTCAGTGAACGGATCAATGGAAGTCATTATATGGTGCTTACCGTGTGGCCAGGTCGGGCTGTGATGGATGTGTTGTGGCAGGTAATGGTCCTCTGCAGCCTCTGCCTGAGCAAACGCACATGATGAACTCAGATGTGTTCGCTTGTCAACAACTCGTCCCAACTTCATCTGGTTCAGCAGCCGCCAGCGGAGCCTGAAGGCCGCCGTGTGGACAACACACACGGCACAGCGCCTGTGGTCACAATGACTCGAGTGTGACCAAAATGACTCGATGCTTCAGGGTGAGTTTGGGCACTGAGATGAAAAATGATTCTTTGGGGGTCAGGTAAAAGAAATCCAGGTGATTCTGGCGGTTGAGTTTTGGGTCGGACGTGGAAATTGATTATTTCCAATTTCAAACCTTACGTGTTCAGCTCCACTACAGCTACAATCATGTCTGTATGTTTTTGTGTTCCTTCATACTTTTATCCTATCAAACATTTATGTGAGATTTTGTTGTAATTACTGTATGAATTTTTTTTTCTTTTGTCCAAAAACATGTTTTGTGAGGTCACAGTGACCTTTGACCTTTGACCACCAAATTCTAATAAGTTCATTGAGTCCAACTGAATGCCAAAGTTGAGGAAATTCCCTCATGGCGTTCTTGAGATATCATGTTCGTGAGAATGAGACAACACAAGGTCACAGTGGCCTTGACCTTTGACCACCAAATTCTAATCAGTTCATCGTTGAGTCCCAGCGGACATTTTTGAAATGCAGGAAAACCCTTAAAAAGTGCTTTCCTATTTTCAGTAGACCAGACCTGTGAACAGGGCCCTGCGGCAGAAGAGTATTTTCAGCACATTCTGAACTTGTCAAATACTGCCGCTTTGTCCGTGATCTTGGCCGTTAGATATCAATGCACAAAGGCACCTTTCACAGCG
Source organism: Epinephelus lanceolatus (assembly GCF_041903045.1). Lineage (NCBI taxonomy): Eukaryota > Metazoa > Chordata > Actinopteri > Perciformes > Serranidae > Epinephelus > Epinephelus lanceolatus. The sequence continues at coordinate 44,838,365 of NC_135740.1, forward strand.
GTATAATATGCACCAGGTGGCGGCAGGTGTTGATGCAGTGCCCGCCAATCGAAGTTAGTCAAATACCAGTGCTGCAGTTTGTAACACTGCCAGTAAAACTGTAATATGAGGAGCTGGAAATTCGCTATAGGGCTGGTGGGAGGGGAGGTGGATGGGTCCAACAACCCCTATCCCGGAACTTCAACAACAGACGCGGGAGGGTATCAAGCGCATATGTAGACGTGAAAATCCACTAACCATGCGGTGACATTTTTTTTTTTTTTTTGATATTTTTATGAGCATTTTTTGCCTTTAATTGACAGGATAGTGAAGTGTGAAAGGGGGAGAGAGAGAGAGAGAGAGAGAGAGAGAGAGAGAGAGAGAGAGAGAGAGAGAGAGAGAGAGAGAGAGAGAGAGAGAGGGAGAGACATGCAGCAAAGGGCCACAGGCTGGAGTCGAACCCGGGCCGCTGCGGCAACAGCCTTGTACATGGGGCGCCTGCTCTACCACTAAGCCACCGACGCCCCACCATGTGGTGACATCTGACAAGTTGCAATGAACACGGGGTGATATTTTTGTGGTGAGTCACGTTCAAGGTCACAAACGTACCTGAAAATAGGTTAATAAACAGTAGAAAGCAACATGGAGGCCAGTGAAAATGTAACGTTGGTTAATTCTCTTACTTATTCAGTCTCAAACTCTTGGCAGACTAGATTTTGGAATGATGGATGGTATTTTGTGGCCACTCTTCATTGCATCGCACCAGCAATGGGGCTAAAAGTAGCACCTCCACCCATGTGTCGTATATCTAACGGACCAAATCATTACATGGCACTACTGCAGAGTCACTTTCGGTCACTAACTGACCGAAAGAACGAGATCGCGAGTACAAGCGGCCGAAATGAGTTTCCTCCGCAGGGTGGATGCCTCCCTTGGGAGGTATTTCGGGCATGTCCAACTGGGAGGAGACCTCGGGGCCGTCCCAGGACACGCTGGAGGGATTACATCGCCCGGCTGGCCTGGGAACACCTCAGGGTTCCCTCGGAAGAGCTGATGGAAGTGGCTGGGAAGAGGACTGTCTGGGCTTCTTTGCTGAGGCTGCTGCCCCTGCAACCCGGACCCAGATAAGCTGAGGACGACGAGTACAAGTACGAGTACTGCAGAGTCATTTGTCCCAGGAATGAATGCTAATTCATAGGCGGTGCTAGCGCAGGATATATGGGGAAGCTACGGGACAGGAAAAACAAAATAAAACAAAAAAAAAACCTTCAACCACAGGCAGATACATAGGCCTATAGTATTACTGATGTTCATCAAACTGAGATGTCGTGGCAGAATAATTCCATTAATTCTCTACTCATTTTGCTGTTGTAGCCCAGAAGTAATTATTAATTAGTAATCAATTAATTTTCTTACCTTAATGAAGCAACAGTCACCGCGGGGCCTTTGTGTCGTATTTGTCAACAATTTCCTCAGGCTTAATCCTCTTTGTTATGTCACTCTCGATGTAGAGAAGCGAAAGAGATGACAGTCTCTGCTGGGCCACAGTTGTCCTCATCCAGTTGCGGACCCAGCGCATCGCTGAGAATGCACGCTCACACGTTGCCGTCCCAACAGGAAGAGACAGTGCCAATTTAAGCACTTTTGTGAAGTTTGGGTAAAATCCAGTCAAGGCAACTCGTTTTCACCATGACCATTTCGGCATGGGCAAGATCAGCATTGATGGAGAGGGTTGAAGAATATTTATTTATATGTGGCTGGTGTATGGACCGAGGCCGGTGTCGGGAGGGAGGTGGCCAGTGTGTAGACCAAGGCAGGTGTCTGGAAGGAGGCGGCTGGTGTCTAGACCGAGGCAGGTGTCCGGAGCGAGGCAGCTGGTGTCTGGACCGTGGCCGGTGTCGGAGCTTGGAAGGCGCCGGGAAGTGGTAGGAGCCTGGTCGGCTAAAGTGCTACTGCAGCTCTCAACGTCCAGCACGGGACCCTGGGTAAGATCCAGAGGGGTCTCATTTGAGGGATCCAGATGGTCATTTTTTATTTTGACATTAAAGAAATGTCTAATGTCACTTTTCTGCTGCTTTCTCTTCATCATGCTGCTGTCCGTGAATAGCTAGCGAGGCGAAACCGTTAGCTTCTATGCTACGTAGGCTACGTACGGAATGACGCAGATAGCCTGCGCCTATCAAATACCATCTTTCATATATTTATTAAAAAATATTACCAATAATAATAATACCTTGAAAGTGCGCGTTTTTATGTCTCTCTAACCTCATCTAAAATAAAATTTGAAACATAAAAATAAAATTAAAATCATGATTTTATTTGGGGATTTTTTTTTCTGTGACAATTTTGGGGAAGCTAAGCTTCCCCTAGCCTCCTAATAGCGCCGCCTATGTGCTGATGGTAACATTTTCCAAACAAAACCTACAATACAAAACCCAGATATTAGTGGGGGTTTTTTTGTCCAGTGGGGAAGAGACTGTGGAGATGCATGGCCAAAAGAAAAGCTTACATTCCTGGTCAGGAAAAACACACATAATTTTAAACATTATGAAATACTTGGATATCACTAGGTTTTTGAATTTGCACAAATATCACAACACCGACCTTTTCAGGAAGGTGGTTGAAGGAATGAAAGGAGGAAGCTGTGTTCACTCGGTCCAACAAGACCACCCCCAAAATCCTTTTCTGATGCAAAGAGGCAAAATGACAGAGGCCACTCCAGATGTTCCACTTCTCCATATTTTGACGTGATAAACGACATGTTAGGGCACGTGAATCAGAGTATGCACGAATGCATGTAAACTGGAATATTAATGGAATATTCATCATCATTATTAAACAGCTCAGGAAGAATCCATCCATCCGTTTTCTGTAACTGCTTATCCTGACACAGGGTCGCAGGGGGCTGGAGCAGAGAGGCAGCGTGGAGCCAGGACAGACTGGCAAATGTCTTTTTCAGAAAAAGGGCAAGAACCTGAATAATTTGTGCTTGTAAACGTCGTCAAAGACACGTAGTGACTGTACTAGAAGGCTGCAATTAAATGGAGTGAAAACTGAGAAAAAACAGCCAGAGTTCAAAGGGTTGTCGCTAACCTGATAATCAGACTGAATTGCCATTTCATTTTACTTTATTAGACTCTATTATACATTAAATAGCTGGAAACATCTGACCTGTGTGGAGTGTTTCTGTGGTCTTGAATAAAACTGTAAATCTGCACAGAAGGAAAAAGAAAATATCAATTCAGAGCTGGTGAACAGAAGCATTTCTCGCTGTTTGAAGGTTACAAAACAGCTCAGAAATGAGCTGAAGAGAGCGGAGCAGCAGAGCAGGTGCAGGTCAAACATGAATCATTGTGCACAGAGCGTCTGCGTTCGTCCATCAGCTTCTGTTCAGGAAGAAATCATTGAATAGAGCTTTTGTTAGGCTGAGGGCGGGCTGCTCAGCTCATTGTGTGTGTGTGTGTGTGTGTGTGTGTGTGTGTGTGTGTGTGTGTGTGTGTGTGTGTGTGTGTGTGTGTGTGTGACAGTGAATCACATCATACATGACGGTGAACAGCTCATGTACTGTAGCTTCTTCCTGACAGCAGAGGATAAATACTCTGCTGGTGTCAGACCCTTCATGAAGAGAAAATAAAGCACACCGTCAGCCCGCTTTCATCCTGTAAGACGGCCGTTTATTGTATCCAGATAAAAGCTGCAGAGCGTTATGAAACAGCTCGGCTCGGTCCACGGCGGCGCTCCCGCCACGCCACCTCCCCTGCAGACTGAAGGAGTGACACACAGTGGGGATGGAGAGGCCATTTTGTGTTTTTGGAAAGGCACTTTAGCAGCAGCCGCTCTGAGTGCTTTTATCATTATACGCCACTACAGTCTGGCCATTTGTTCTGACCTTGGGAAATGGTTTTAAAGGTCTCACTCTGTGCGTGTATGTGTGTGTGTGTGTGTTAGAGAAATTGCCTGGATTGAGATGTTCCATGAAAATATGTAGTGAACAGCCCCTGTCGGCCAGGCGGGGGTGGATAAGGGGAAAGCTATTTGGGGGACGGGGCACAATCCAATTTGTTTGTTCACACTCCAGCAGAGCCAGATCAGAACAATTGATACATTAGGACTGGTTTTAGAGAGCAAATATGGCAGCCGGAGAGAGGGAGAGGAGACGAGAGGAGGGGAGAGGAGGGGAGGAGGACTATATATTGCAGTGAAGTGCTCCAAGAGTAAATTTACCTCACGGGCCATTGCACAGGGCGCAATATGAAACTATGATAAAAAAGAAATTGCTTTATTCTGCGAGTTATCAATATAATTCTGTCTCTGTGGCTCGCCGTCTCATTTTGGCAGCAGGAATCTTTTGTTACCATGAATTTTTCTGTTGCAAAAAAAAAGAGAAAGAAAAAACCTGCACTTGTGAAGATTCATTCAACATTCGGAGATAAATGCGCTCCAGGAGAGCGATGCCTCTCTCAATTTGAAAAGCCCTGGCGTGCTGTAACATCCAAATCCTTCAGACTTGAACATGTCATCTGCGCCTGCAGTGACAAAGGAAATAAATTAGGGAAAATACAATGTCCTTAAATGACAATGTGGTGTTGGGAGAGAGCCGGAGCCAATCTTATCAGTGGAGACGACACAGTCCGGTTTGGCGTGGCACTGCACAGAGAAAAGGGACAGCTGTTATTTCCTATTCAGCAGCAGGATCCCGGCCTGATAATGTCTAATAACGCGCCATAAATTAAATCTGCTGCATCAGTGCGCTCGCGACGCCGTCCGCTCACATAAATAGTGAGGTTCCATGTCTCAAAACGAGATTTTGGCAAACCATTATGGGCGGCTGTAGTAATCATTTTTCTTTTTCATTTATTCATTTAATAGGATTATTCATGAGGTGCTGATGATGACAGCATGAGGGGGGTCAGGTCTTCATCCTGCTCTTTGTTCAGCTGCTGGTTCATTCAAGGGGTGATTTTTTTGTTTTTTTGCGTGATGCCAGTTGAGTCAGTTTTGGATCAGACACACACACACACACACACACACACACACACACACACACACACACACTTTTTCAAACTCAATGTGCTTTTAAAGTAAAAAACACTTTGAAAGCGTTCAGCGTCTTCAAAGCGACACCTTTCCCATAAGTTATATCTGATATATTTCTATACATATAGCTTCAAATTGGTCCCGTACTCACCTGGACACACATTCAGTCCACCTGAATACCATTACATTTTACTCAGTACAGTACTACTTTCTTATAAATGAAGGTGTTCACACTGTAGTCATTGTAAGTGTCGGTAAAATGGCCCAATTTCCTGCTCAAACAAGCTGTGAGACGAGGCAGAGACATTCAGCTGCTGTTTCAGGTTCAGTCTGTGCTCGAGTTCAGCTGGAAGTCTACCGAGAAGAACTTTCTGCAGTTGTCATTTCTTATATACAGTTTCATATTCAGATAAAAATAAAATCGAAGTTAGATTTAACGTACGTTTAATGTTTATTTACACCATGATCTGGCCAATGGAGACACAGACTGTTCAGGCCCCACCACACCCTTTTTGGGGAAGGTATTCTTTGTCTTTTGTAGTCATTTTGTGTCTTTCTTTATACAATTGTGTGTCCCTTGTGATTGTTGTTTGTCACTTGAGGTTATTCTGTCTCTTGCTGAGATAATTTTGTGACACTGTGTCATCATTTTGCGTCTCACTGTGGTTGTTTTTGTCCCGTTGAGATAATGTTGCGTTTAATTTGGGTAATTTTGTGTGTTTTTGTCATTTTGTGTCTCATTGTGGTTGTGTTTTTTGCCTCTGGGGTAATTTTCTGTCTCCTTTAGGTAATGCTGTCTCTTTGGGCTACGTATGTCTACTTCGGTTGTTTCGTGTAACTTTTTTTTAAGCTATTTTGTGTTTCCTTTGAATTGTTTTTGGCTCTTTGCAGTAATTTTGTGTCTGTTTTGGTCGTTTTGTGTCACTTTGTAGTCATTTTGTCTGCTTTTAATTGTTTAGTTTTTTTCTGTGAGTCAGTGATGTCCATCCTACCAAAGCATAAAGATGGCAGTGATGAGTGAGGAACTTTACATTTCTAATTAAATGTAGAGATGCATGATACACTGAATCAAGGCTCCGTAAAATGGGGGCTGCATGCACATACAGCATGTCACCGTAATCAATCACAGACAGGAAACTAGCTTCCACCAGGTTATTTCTTGGCATTGAAAATAAAAAAGTCTTCACTTCAAGCCTTTTAACTAGATTAGCAAATTGAGTATTTATAAAAGCTTGTTGTCAAACCAAATACCCAAGTACTTGTGCGAAGGCATCCCTTCAATAAATTTACCATCGGATGTGACAATGCCACTGTAAGCAAGCTTTGCAGAACACCATAAACTGTGTTTTCTGAGCATTTATAAATAATTTTAAATGCAGCACAACAGTTTGAAACATGTGAAATGTTGTCTGAAGCTCCTGCATCACCTGAACTGTGGAGGGAGCATGCATATAAATTACACTGTCATCAGCATACAAGTGTGTTTTTGCTTAAATGTCCTTAACCAGATCATTAAGAAACACAGAGAACAAAGTGGGTCCAGAGTTGAACTGGAATTATCTAGTCCTTCCAGGATGTTGTGGTGGCAATTGCAACAATTAACACACATTCAGCCAACCCCTGTGAATTCTGTGAGATTTTGCATTTTGGTCCAATGACCTCAACCACAGCTTTACTGCATATCTCACTATTCAAAATGGGTAAAATCTCATTTCACTGTAGATTAGCGTGCAGCTAATTGGCTCCGTGTCAGATGTTAGTGCTGCTCATGTGTTAGCTCAAGCTAACTGGGCAGAGAGAGCAGCAGGTGACTGCTTACAGAGACGCACTTTATCAAACAGCAGCAACAGGTGATTGTCGGTGATGTCAGCCCCCACCCGCCACCACCATCACCATTACAAATAGATTCTAAATCTGTGGGAGACACAGATAATAAAAGACTCTGAATCCAAGACAGCATCACAGCTATTTTTGCAATTTTCACTTGCCTTGCAATTTCATTGAAAAATACCCCTAAAACATCACAACATGCATCACAATGCTTTAGAAAAGCTGCTGTGAAATCTGACATTTCATGCTGCAGCAATCTCAAAAACAGCCTGTGAAATCCTGGAGGGACTGATTATCTCCAGGAAATCAGATCTGTGGCCCTCTGCATAGACACATTCACTTCCATCTCCAAAATCTCCAAACATTTTCCTCCTCTTCCTGGGCTTCTTTGATTTTTTGATTTCTTTTCCTTTACTTCTTTCCTGTGGTTGCACACGTGTCAGTAAGAACCGACATCTCAGAGGACAGAGCTAGTTTTCAGGAAGAAAAGATGCACCTTGACAGATGCATTTAGACCTTTTCAACTGGCTACAATACGGTATGTCTACAGCAGCCTCCCAAGGTGGTTTGAACAATCAGATTTTTCTCCTCCAGTGCTTTGTGGCTGCATTTAGACACTTGGCTTTGAATAGTGTTCCATTCTGCCCAACATGCATAAAGTGGCTCAGTATAAATGGGGTCTTAAATTTATGCTAGTGCCTCAAAAGCTCCTCCGTCTGTAAATTTGTAATGAGGCTTTCTGACGCACAGAGGTGACACAACACTCAAAGCCTCATTTATATTAAATAAAATTCAGAAAAATGTCACATATCATGTCCTGCCATAGCACGAACATTACTGACAAGCACAATGACGACTCCTATACTGTAACTGTTAGATGGGCAGTGTGGAAGATTCAATGGGAACTTCTCCTAGTTAGAATTCCTTCAATATTTGTTGTTCAGAAAGGTTTTCACTGAAACAAATTAAGCAAGTTTAAACCAGTAAAACCACTGAATAAAGTAGTTTCAAGCCACAAATCAGTCAGTACGTTTACATGACATTAGAGAAAATCGATTTATTGTGTTAGTCAGACTAAAACCTGACTTTTAAAATCCATGTAAACATGTTAGTCTGACAGAAATCGTACAAAGTGAATTTCTCAAAGTGGGACTAACACACCCAGATGATGTGACTCCTGCATGTATACAGTCAATCAGACCCAAAGTGGCCGAGGCGCTCTGAGCATGCTCCACAGTTTCCGCCCCGGGCTTTGAACCGGAAGTCCAATAGCATTAAAAGAGAAGAAGAAGCCGGTAACAACATGGAGAAATCTACATCCAGAGCCGTGACTTTTTGGACGGACCAAATGTACAGAGCTGTAAAGTTGTCCACCATAGTAGCAGTTAGCAGCTAGCTAACCGTAGCTAACTTGTTTGTCCATTGTTTGGTCTGTGACGTAATAGGTCAACAGGAAAAAGGTCCAATACTAACAAGCTGAAAGGGGGCATATCTCCACCTATCGTAGAAGAGTCGCACATACTTGGCTCAATAAATGGATTCCCCTCCCGTGCTTGTATACTGGGACAAGGACAGTAGGCCAGTTAAATGTCCTAGTTGAGCCGTAGCTTTAGCTCCACGTAATGGTGCATAGAAATGTTTGGCATGTCAGAGATGAACCATTAGCCCAACACCTGCAAATGTGTCCTCACCTTTTTTTCCTCTTATAGCTTAAGATCCAGACATTTATGAGGTTTTTAGCAAGAACCAAAGTATCCACAGAGGTCTCTTTCTCTGTAAAACAAAGAGACCAGGTGACTATAACTAGCAAAAACACAGAATAAGGCAGTTTCATGTGGAAAAAAAATCTGTGTTTTTCCAATGCTGTTGTTGTGGAGGAGCTCCTAACTAAGGTGGTGGATGCAAAAACAGATCCAGAGTAAGTGTATTGTCCGTCCGTTCTGGGCACCTGTGGAAACACAGCAATCTCCATAGACGAGGACCTGCTCCCCATGCAGATATGAAATGGTTCATTGTAAGGTAACAAAACCATGAGTTCAATTTTCAGGTGATTATACACTTATTATGTTATATTCCCTGCAGTATGTCCCCCTGAATCCTGCACTGGACCTTTAAGGATATACTCAAACTCTGACCACTATGGGTTGTTTACTGTCCTTATTTCATTTTCAAATATACAACAATTTGAATCATTGTTCATGTTTGAGTGCTAATGTTGGGTAAAATTGTTCGGAGGCTTCAACCACAAGAGCTCTCAAAACTAAATGGTCGTGTGTTTGTTGTCCATCATCGACGTACTATTAATAATTCTTGCCTTAGATTCGTGTCCTGAATTGCTGCATGTGCATGCTGCTGATTTAGAGAACTGGAACCATTTTAATTTCAGCTGGAGCACTGAGGAGATCTGCGTTTAATTTTCTTTCTTTACTTGTTTTCTTTCTCCTGGAGTCTTATAAATCTGATCCTACAGTCATCTCCTGTGCACTCAGACGCTGCTGCATCAGAGCTGTCACACAACCAAAGTCAAACCAATGCAATGCTTTTTCTCTCTCTTTCCATCTTTTTTTCGTCTCTAAGTAACACTCAAAATAAAAAGCCACTTAATCCATCTTCCCCTGCATAAGGCCTCTTTTCCAGGCAGCAGAGATGGTAAAGTACATAAGTCTGTAGCGACGAGTCAGCCATATCCAGAAAAACCATCTGTCTTCATCATTCTGCGGGCACAATTGATCTGCAGCACTCTGGAAAGTATTTATTATGAAAAGTCTCATTTTTTAAGCGGCCCGTTTAAAGTAGCAGCGGCCATAAATCACCGCTGAATCAGAGCAAATCAGAGCGCTCTCCCACTGGAATCCATTATTCCTATTATATCAGCTCTAAGTGGACATAACAGCTTAATCTAGTATCGATCTGAGCATGTGCGTTGGTCATCCCATCCAATCCCACTCTGATATCTGAGCTGCTGCGTGACGAGCCTTGCATCTGCTCTCACTTTAAATAATCACAGAGGAGAGTCTGCGTGCTAGCTCGGCTAACTCCTTCCTCATTAGAAAGCAATAAATAATGTGTGTGTGTGTGTGTGTGTGTGTGTGTGTGTGTGTGTGTGTGTGTGTGTGTGTGTGTGTGTGTGTGCGTGTGTGAGAGGTCTAATCCTGGCTAATACTCTGTTTAATACCAGAGAACTTCAGCGAGCTGGCAGCCCTGGTAATTAAGTGAGCAGCAGTCTGTTCTGATGGCTCTCATACACACGGGCATAAATTATTGAAGTGCCGTTAAAATAAATAATGAAGTCGATTGCAGCATTTTGGATGTGGGCGGGAGGTTAAATTATGCATGAGCTCAATATTTGTAAGTGTAATAGGAAGTAAGTGTGGTGGTTTTTAAACCGCGAGGAAATAAATCCCCCACCCACCGCTATTAGCCAGATTTAATTTAAGGGGGAAAAAACTCCAGAGTGTGAGTCGACAGCAGATATCAGAGTAAATATACAAGGAACTGCGCTGCACTGCTCTCCAAGGTTGGCCTTACAAGTTCACATTATTGATGATATTTGACAGTCTGATTTCCATCTGCTTGAGCATGGCTGACATCACACCTGCAGCTGCAGGCTGGAGCTGGGACCGACTCCTGTGGAGCTGCAGGGTCAGCCTGGGTGGAGGCTTATAGCCTGGTGAAACCGTCCTGATGACGTGGACTCAACGCTCTGTTTCGTTCTCTGTATCAGTCTGAACTCTGTGCTGCTCCAAATACTCACAGTGGTACTCGCCTTGACAGACAAACTCCGTCAGCCAAACAGCAAAACAAAACACCAGGGAACATCTCCATCACAAATAAAATGGGGTGAAATATTGAGGAAGAGTTTTGAAAATCTATTGGTAAAAATGCGTGGGAAAAAAAAGTCTTGCTCTGCGTTTGGTTGGACTAAAAGACCCTCTGAGGAGTCGGGTGTTCAGGAACAGCAGCTTTGTACCAGTGCAGCATGAATAGATGAGGAGGCAGCAGGATGATTAGGGTGATTTATTAGGAAAACTGCCTCACCTGAAAGAGTTTAAAGTCAGGCATGAAACAGTAAACAGGAAAAGCCAAACTAAAGCAGCACACTGGGAATACTGACTACTAGAAACACAAAACAGGAGGAAAAACACAGAGAACAAACTGACACAGAGCAAAAGAAGTGAGCAGGTATATGTAGGGAGCGAGTGATTGGGAAGTGAGAACAGGTGAGGAGCAGGTGAGGGACAGGTGAAACTTATCAGGGCGGGGCAGACAATCAAGACTGGAGGGAAAACAAAAGGGCAGAGACACATGAGGTGAATATGACAACATAAAACAGGAACTTGACTAACTGTACGAATGAAACAAAGAAAAACCCCAAAACAAAATCCTCACGATAAAATGTGAAACAATGCAGACGACACTTTGAGGCCAAATAAAGACAAAGGTAGTTGTTTTTTAGTGAGACATCGGTGGCATTTCCAGCTGTGATTGTGCCACCAAAAGAGGGTATTTTAAGCCAAACAGGATCTTTTTCCAGTCATAACCAACTCCAATAATTTCTATGTCCCTCCCTGTTGGTGAATATCACACGTTAAACACAGTGGAATCAGAGAAGAAGAAACAATGTGTGAACAATCCCTGAATTAATGATACTGACCTTTAAAGCACATTCTTTTAAAGTTGGCCACAGCTGTATTTTTTTTATATTTCTGATGAAGCTCGGCTGCAGTTTGCACAGCAGTGGCGTACAGAAGTTAGGACGGGCCCCATGGCACCCATTACGACGGGCCCTTGTGACAGATTTTGCGTCGAAAGAGCTACTTTTTTTTTTTTTCTTAGTATCATCACATGATCAAATACAGACTTGACGTTGGACAACATCAACATACACTTTACCAATAATCACTGCAAATCTGTATATGACAAAAATACCAGAAAAATAAATAAAATTATCATTACATTGATTTTTAAATAGTTTATTTATAGCTGATATAGTTTATGCTAAACAAACATATAATTTTGTTTTAGATTTCCACTGACTATTTTACAAATGAACCAAAAAAGAAACACCGACAGAGATGGTTTGCCTTTTCAGGATCATAGCAGATAACAGCATGTCTTGGGAGCGCTTGTGAGCAGCACGTCTTTGAACAAGGGCGTATTTCTGAGGCGGCAAGTTGAATCACTCACAAGGACCTGTTCTCTGCTCTAGAGAGAGGGGGCCCTCCAACCACTTCAGTGCAATCGCACTGCCTGTGTTGTCTGTATGTACGCCCCTGTTCCACAGCTTGTTCTCACTCTGAATTCATCACCGCCGCTTTGGTGGTGTCAGACACCGATGCCTAAAGCCACCTTGTGCAGTTTTATGATACGCTACAACAAGGTAATATAAGCAGCTGGAAGGTCCCTATAGGGCAGGTGGGAGGGGAGGTCGATAGGTCCAAAAGAACCCGGGACTTTCAACGGGTAGCCTGGTGTTCGCTTCCTGTATGAAAATAGAACCAAAAAGTGATGTTTTTCCTCTAAACCTAACCACATGCAGAATCCCTACACGCCAAAATATGACGTTCTAGGTACCCTCCTGCATCAGATTTGAACGTTCAGGTACTGCATGTCGGTGTATGCTCGCTACATGCATTGTGTCTTTTCAAAATACACTTCTGTTTTGTCAGACACTTGTGCCAAAAGCCACCTTTAACAGTAATATGAAACACTGCTGGGGGGTGTCAGTTTGTAAGGCAGCCGAACAAAGCCTTTCACGGTTGTATGATACCATATCAGTCAGCTACGGCACCTGTCGCAGCAGTATGAAACACCATAGGATTTGGAAACGCAGCCTTGACAACATAATATAAGGAGCTGGAAAGTCCTTATAGGGCGGGCGGAAACGGGAGGTGGATGGGTCCAACAAACCCAAGACTTTCACCCAGTAGCCGGGTGTTCACTTCCTTTTGCATGTAGAACCAAACCACGATGATTTTTTCTAAACCTAACCACATGCTTTTGTTGATGTTCCAGCGTTGGTTGCATCATCCTGGAATATCAAGACACTCAAAGATACCTAAGCACATAATATAGACGTGAAAGTCCACTGACAAAGCGGCGATACGTGACGACTTGAGATGAGAACGTGTTGGTTTACACCAGCTTCCTTTACCAAAGACAAACGAGAATATTCCCCAAATCCACAGTGTTTCTTTAACATTTAAATCTCAGCCGTGCTTCACAAAAGTCAAGCTGAAATTAGATTTTTAGCAGGAGCTGCTCGCTACAAAACACAAAGCAGAAGTCCTCGGCAGAATAAATGACACACACACAGTCAGTCAGGTTAGTTCCTGTCAGTAATGGCCTCCTGCCTCCCTCCTCCGTCTCATCTATAAATAGGCTGAAACAGAGCGTGAAATGAAAAGCAAGAGAGCAGCATGAAATGGGACCAAAGTTGGAAAATGGACATATTTATCCTTTTGTTTTTGAAGAATGCCGTGGAAATAATGGCACCATTTTTACATAAAGCCATGCAATCTTCACAAACACTGCTGATATTATGCTTATTGTTTCATTGGGTGTAATAATGGATCATTGTCAGTGATTGTTGTCTGCTGTTGTTTCAGGCCCATATGCAGATGAGAAAATGACAGGAATTATCCCTCAAAACAAACAGAATACTCATGGATTTTACTCACTGGCCCAAATCTGCACACATTAACATTTTATTTCTGCTATTTTGTAATTACTATGTGGCTAAATGTTTGCATTAAAACCATGACATAAAGCACAAAAACACTATTTATTATATTACAACACTTGTTTGAATTGGAGTGGGTGTTTGGGAGTGATGATGTTTACTGCAGTTACATGATAACTCCAGTTTTTCATAACTTTTGCCCCATTTTTGTACGTTTGTCCATCATTTTTATCAGTAATAAAAACGGTAATGTTGTTTACAGACAGACACTCTGTTTAAACTGTGAACCATCGTTGCATCGTACTTATGTGCACAGTTTTCCCTTGCTACTATTATTATTATCATCTTGGGAACAGTGGTGCAGACTCTGAAGTATCCAGTGTGCAGGATTTAGAAAGATATATTGGCAGAAATGGAATATAATATACCAAGTATGTTTTCTTTAGTGTATAATCACCTGAAAATAAGAATCTTTGTGTTTTTGTTACCTTAGAATAAGACGCTTATTTCTACAAAGGGAGTGGGTCCGCATCTAGGGAGATTGCCATATTGCACTGCCATGTTTCTACAGTAGCCCAGAAGGTAGAAATACTTGCTCTAGATAGAGACATTGCAGCCTGGTCTCACTCTGAAGTCATCAAATACTGTGCTAGGGCAGTGACTTCCAGCATCAGACACCGACAAAAAAGCCGTCCTATCACACTGGTATGATACACAGTCGGTTGCTGTTATTGTGTAACTGTGCTCGGCGGCATCAGAGGGACACATGGCAGATCGACAGCATACGTTAAGGGAGCGAAAGCAACCACCTACTTTCACCTGGAGGCCAGTGGTTGCTTCCTGTATGATTGTAAAGCCTTGTGAGCCACAGGGGCGGCCATGGCTTAGAAGGTAGAGCAGGTTGTCCACCAATCGGAAGATCAGCAGCAAACTACTGAACCCCAGATTGCTCTGGATGTATGGAGTTTTTACCCTATCTTCATTCAAGGGAGTGGTATATCAATTTGAGAGCATTATTTACTGATTTCACGTTCAGATTTTGTAATATTGTCCCTCAAACCCTGCCCTTGCACTCAAATAGCCTCTGCTTGCGCTTAGATCTACTCTGTTTCTGCTTAAACTGTGTGCTTGCACTCAGATATGTTGGTTGCACAGATTTCCTGCTCCACCTTCAGCACTTGTCCTCGTGCTCAAGCTGCGTCTGTGCGCTCATGGAATTTCTGCTCTCAGATTTTTGCCTTGCTCTTGGATTTTTTTACCCTGTTAAAACCCCCCAACCAATAGAACGCCAGGTTTATTGTTGACCAATGAAGTGTCCCGTCTGGACGGGTACTCTTTAACCGGGTTCATCCACTCCTGCCCTTACACACGTGCGCCCATATTTTTTACTATAATAGCTGCATACAGTATAATAGTAGCACAGACACAGCTTGAGCACGAGGAGAAGAGCTGAAGTGTGAGCAGGAAATCTGTGCAACCAACATTGTATCTGAGTGCGAGCACACAGTTTGAGCAGAAACAGAGTAGATCTAAGTGCAAGCAGAGGCCATTTGAGTGCGAGGGCAGGATTTGAGGGACAATATTATAAAATCTGAACGTGAAATCAGTAAATAATGCTCTCAAATTGATATACCACTCTCTTGAATGAAGAAAGGAAAAAAGCTCCATACCAATGGCTGTTCCATCTGTGTGTGACTGTAGCAGGTGGCACCATGCATGGTAGCCTCAGCAAACAGGGTATGAATGTGTGTGTGAATAGCTGAATGTGACTCATAGTGTAAAAAGCACTTGGTCAGAAGACTAAAAAAGCACTATACAAGTGCAGGTCCATTTACCAAACCATGTTCCTTTGTCCCAAACCCAACCACGTGCATGTGTTGGCCAAAACATAATCATGTGTGTGTTGTTGAAGGAATAAAAATGTCAAATCACGGTGTTGCACCAACATGGTGGATTTATTTTGAAAGAGACTACGCAAACTGTACATTTCCTGTGGAAACAGACAATGCATGTAACAGGCTGAAGTTGACACGGGTGTCCCAGAGCGCCCCCAACCAGAGTACCTTGCACGTCATATCTGGACGTGGGAAGTCCATAACCAAACAATAATGAGAGGAGGTCGGAGTGAGAATGTGTTGGACATTTTAGTGTCGGCTTTGTTCTGTCTCTATAGGCTGAGTGGGAGGGGTGGCTCACAGGACTTTCACCCAGGAGAACAGCGTTTGTGTCCCAAAGTCAATGTTGACTTCTTTTACTGGGTAAATAGCCTAGTATGCTTGTATGTGTAATATGCTATGACATATGTGATGTGTTTTATGTGACATTACATTAGTGACAAAAGTAGTTATTTAACACCAAACCATGATGTTTTTCCTAAACCTAACCAGGAGGATATGGAGCCGAACTGGGACCATTTCATGACAATAAGGACGTCTTGAAAACTGCAACTGTTAGAACTGCAATATAAGTCTTTAAGAAGTCACCTATCATGGAGTTCAGGTATTAGAGAGCATTAACAATACAGTACAAGCAGTATTAACAGTACTGAAGAGAGTGCAATAAATACATTCAAATATATACAGTACAGTATGAACGTGTGCAGCAGTTACAGTAGGCAGTGGGTATGTGTATAAAATAAAGGATGCAGATATAAGAATAAGAATGCTAATATGAGGCTGTAAATGCCAGTTTAAAATAATGATTGAATTTACATGTTGCATTTAGTTTGAAATGATTTAGAATGTTTTTCTATGTATGTAAATGTATGTATGTAAATATTAGTCATTGGTGTTAATGGAGAAACAGTCAGTTAATTCGCTGCTTGACAGGAAATTACTCCTGGCATTTTGAATTTCATCATTCACAATAAATGTATTTAGATATTTAATTATAGTAACACACAGTCCAGAATCCGTACATGTTTAAACACCATAAATCAGCCAGGAACACCAACACTGTCATGGTAACATCTCGGGGGGTTGGACAGGTTGAATCTTTGCTGTCTGGATATTTACCGTCACCACAGCTGGAGACATGACAGAAATACTAACCCACTCATTTCTGTAATTCTAAGGCCAAGGACCTCTAACCTGAGAGAGACGGAGAGGGGACCCTCTACTACGTGTCTTGTATAAAACTGAGTCTGAATATTTTTCTTCTCATTTGCATTTGATGCATTAGCTTTTCTTGCTGGTTTCTGAGGTGGACGGTGCGTCACTGTCTCTTGCTCGAAGGTTACACAGTAATTCATTGTGGCTCAAAGGAACGTTGGTACACACGGAAAAATAATTGAGCCCTGTGGCTAATATGTTTTAATATGTAAATATTGACTAACTAGTTCTTCCTATTATGAATAAGTGCGGCACAATGATTTAGTGTCACCTAGCTTTATGGCTAGATTCATGGGTAACAGTTGGCCTATCATAATGTTGTGTTCTGTAAATTATTATTATCATTACTTATTTTATGAATAGGCTGATTTATCTTTGCCAATAATATGTTGGATTCATATTAATGTATATTGTCACACTTAAAAAAATACATTAGATTAAATAAATAATTGAAACTTATATTAAATTACCAAACATTAATGTGGCGGCCCCCTGCAGTAACGATAATAGACCCCCCTATTGAAGACGCAGGATATTGTGGGACTCAGCACTTATGTCAGGCTGACTAGCTTCCACTTATAAAATGATTTCCAATTACATTGAAAAGCCAGATGTTAGTGGGTTTTTCTGCGGTGGAAAAGGGGCTTAACATTCACACGGTGGTAAGAACAAACTCAGCTGGTAAATCTGCAAATGTGCTTGGTATCTAAATATATTCTGCTAAAATACTAATCCTGGTGTGTTTGCAGCCTCCCAGTGGGATAATCTGAAAACAATTTAAACTGAATCTTTGGGAGAGTGTTGGACATAATAATAATCATCGGTTCAAAGAATTACGTTGGACTTCAGAAACCTCTAAAATACATTTCTAATTCTTGACATGTCACAGACTGAAGGATTTGTCAGAAAATAACAATAATTATTGATAATAAATTAAAATGCACAATTAATTCAGCCCTGATTTTACACACAGAACATTTAGTATAAAATCTATTGGCCCCATCCAGCCAAGCCCACCAGACTGCACCATGGGAAAGTTCATCCGCACAAGGTTACCACTGAATTGATCTCAGACAACATGTAGTGTGTTTGTGTGACTGAGCAAAAAAAACCACACAGTACACAGGTTTATTCTTCAAACCACCCAACTGCAGCACCACACACACACACTCACACATTCACAGGGGTCCTGAGAGGTGTGTGCATGTGTTTGTTTGCATGTCAGCGTGTGTGTGCGTATTTGGACACAATTAAAACGTCCTCTTGGCGGCGAGTGCCAATGCATCACCCTGATGACAGTGGACAGGCTGTTTGCTTTGCTGCCGCTGATATCGAGCTTAATGATGTTGTCCTTCATTGCGGTTGCCGCGGCTGACCTGCCCATCACTGATGCGTAGCAGCTGGGTTTCAATTGGGAGGAGTGTGTGTGTGTGTGTGTGTGTGTGTGATCAGGCAGATTGAACCTTTGGTCGGATGCCGAGGTGTGAAGATGCCAGCAGGGATTTTTTGTAACCCAGCAGCTACAAGCAGATCATGGTGTGTTTGACAAGTGGAGCAGCTGGAGCGAGCTGATGATGGAGACAATACAGCCAATAAAAACACACAGTAAAAACAGATACTATAAAGGTGTGGTCAGATACTATAAAGGTGTGGTCAGATACTATAAAGGTGTGGTCAGATACAGTAAAGGTGTGGTCAGGTACTGTAAAGGTGTGGTCAGATACTATAAAGGTGTGGTCAGGTACTATAAAGGTGTGGTCAGGTACTGTAAAGGTGTGGTCAGGTACTATAAAGGTGTGATCAGATACTATAAAGGTGTGGTCAGATACTATAAAGGTGTGGTCAGATACTATAAAGGTGTGGTCAGATACTGTAAAGGTGTGGTCAGGTACTATAAAGGTGTGGTCAGGTACTGTAAAGGTGTGGTCAGGTACTATAAAGGTGTGGTCAGGTACTGTAAAGGTGTGGTCAGGTACTATAAAGGTGTGGTCAGGTACTATAAAGGTGTGGTCAGATACTGTAAAGGTGTGGTCAGGCATCTTTTCGGGTCAGGATAGGCCTAATTTTCGCAATATTATGCAGATGAAAAAATGCAGTCCGTGAGGTTTGTTTTAAATGAGAATTAAAAGACAAATCTTGATCAAATGTTACTCCGAGGTTTCTTACGGTAGTGGTGGAGGCCAGAGCAATGCCATCTAGAGAAACTATGTCATCAGATAAAGAGTCTCTGAGTTGTTTGGGGCCAAGAACAATAATTTAATAGTTTTGTCTAAATTTAACATCAGGAAATTGGTGCTCATTCAGGTTTTTATGTCTTTAAGGCAGTTATGGAGTTTAGTTAATTGATTACTTTCTTCTGGCTTCATCGATAAATACAACTGTGTATCATCCGCATAACAATGGAAATTTATAGAGTGATTTCTAATGATGTTGCCCTAAAGGAAGCATATATAGAATAAATAGGATTGGTCCGAGCACAGAACCTTGCGGAACTCCGTAACAAACTTTAGTACGTAAGGATGATTCATTATGGACGTCAACAAACTGAAAATGATGAAATAAATAAGACTTAAACCAGCTCAGTGCAGAACCTTTTAGGGCAATTAAGTGTTCCAGTCTCTGTAGCAGAATTTGATGGTCAATAGTGTCAAACGCCGCACTAAGATCTAATAAAACAAGTACAGAGACGAGTCCTGTCTGAAGCAATCAGAAGGTCATTTGTAATTTTAACTAGTGCTGTCTCAGTGCTATGATGCACTCTAAATCCTGACTGTAATTCTTCAAATAAATTATAATCATGGAGAAAATCACACAGCTGGTCTCTCCAGGTGTGGTCAGGTACTATAAAGGTGTGGTCAGATACTGTAAAGGTGTGGTCAGTTACTATAAAGGTGTGGTCAGGTACTATAAGGGTGGGGTCAGATACTGTAAAGGTGTGGTCAGTTACTATAAAGGTGTGGTCAGGTACTATAAAGGTGTGGTCAGGTACTATAAGGGTGGGGTCAGATACTGTAAAGGTGTGGTCAATTACTATAAAGGTGTGGTCAGGTACTATAAAGGTGTGGTCAGATACTGTAAAGGTGTGGTCAGGTACTATAAAGGTGTGGTCAGATACTGTAAAGGTGTGGTCAGGTACTATAAAGGTGTGGTCAGATACTGTAAAGGTGTGGTCAGGTACTATAAGGGTGGGGTCAGATACTATAAAGGTGTGGTCAGTTACTATAAAGGTGTGGTCAGGTACTATAAAGGTGTGGTCAGATACTGTAAAGGTGTGGTCAGGTACTATAAGGGTGGGGTCAGATACTGTAAAGGTGTGGTCAGTTACTATAAAGGTGTGGTCAGGTACTATAAAGGTGTGGTCAGATACTGTAAAGGTGTGGTCAGGTACTATAAAGGTGTGGTCAGATACAAGGTATACAGGTGAGCATCACACAATGTATAGAAAAGATTAATGTATGTGATTTACATTCATAACTGACTTGCATCTTGTGTGAAGTAAAGTGTGCATAGCAAATGTTTAATGAGATTACAGACTTTACTTTTTTTTCTGAAGATTAACAACCAGATTCATTTTGATTCAGATGAGCTTTACAATCCCTCAGATGATAGTGGGGAGGAATATATCCCTGAAATTAGTACAGATCATTCTGATGATACAGACACAAGTGAGGTTCTGGAGTCATCTGACCACAAACTGAGCACTCCCAGGTGCCTAAACTTGAAGAAGATCAATGACATGAAAGATACATGTTTAGAAGACTCAACACCGGTTTTGGAACAAAATCTTCCTGACTCTGCCTCTTCTCTCCATGTAGATTGTCTGATGGTTCACTCAACATACATACATACATACATGCTATTTTTACAAAGCTTATAAATTTTGGGTTTTTGATGACATTGTCAAAAAGGTGATAATTATACATTATGTTTATTATAGATATAATTATCACCTTTCTAACAATGTCAACAAAAACTGAAAATATATAAGCTTCGTAAAAATAGCATTTATGGTATAACCATTGGATTGGATTGCATTAGACCGCACAAGTGTTACCTAATGAAATGGCCGGTGAGTGTGTATTATATTTAAGGACCCACACCACGACAAGAGTAGGTATGAATAATAGTTAATTAGTGACTGACATCAGCTCTAACCACAAGCTTTTGAGTGTACCGTAATCAGATAAAGTTAGCTAACGTTAGCATAAGACAATGTGAATCTCCACTGAGGTAGCTAACATCACGTTAGGTAACGTAGTGTCGGGCTGTCGGCGTTAATCATATGGCATCCTTCACCCATCCAGCTACAGCATACTGGTAGGCATCCGTGCTCTTAAAAGCCTTCAGGCTGTCTCGGCTGTAGGGGGACGGATTATGAATCAAATAAATATAAATATCCGGGAACGTGAGTTGGGGCAGGCGTTTTTCAGAGGTTAGCGGACAAAATACTGTTGAGGGTACTAAATATGGGTCGCAACCAATAATCGAAATTTTTAACAAATATCGTTGTCTCTCCATCTCTTTTAAGTGTGAGGTGTGTACTGCCATAGTGAAACTGAGGGGTAGGGTCAAATCGGACACAAATATGGCGGCGGTGTGATGTGGCACAGCAGTGCCCCCTAGCTGTATTTTGAAAGGTGCTCTTTTATTTTGTAACTCCTTGGCTTTCTATTCGTTGTTAAAGTCACATGGGTAAGGTCACAGGTCAGACCGGCCATCTTGGTTGTTACTATGGATGGAAATGTGCTCCAGAGCATTCCTTTTTAATCTGGTGCATCCACTGCCGTTGAGCCCTGGAGAAGCTTTGTTTGTGAGTTTTATTATATGTTATGTTTGTGCAGTTTGTAGTTTGTGGATATTGATCGCTTATTTCAAATTTGTGTACCTTTAGATGCTAATGCTAAAAGTGCTATTTGTTGTATGCAGCATGTTTATATGTAGCATCTAGCTCTATGTTTTCAGCTAACTGCACTTTACAACACTTTTATGTAAAAACATTTTTTCTGTATTCCTATTCCAGTTTCACAAGAAACGGCTTCTGACTTTGTAAAGCTCTTACAAAGACCAACAGTAAACAGCCTCAACTTACTTAAACGTCCGAGTCATCATTAACGCCAAAGCTAGTGTTTAGCTATCTGTTGCTCCGTGCAGTCACGCACACACAGTGGACAGAATAGGCGGTCTCGTCGACGTGACGTCACTGGTACCAATGAATATGGGTATTGGTGTATATCAGCCAATAAATATCAGCTATACTAAAATCTAATTTAACAGATCATATCAAAACATTTAATTACATTTCTTGGGTAAAATTCTCTATCAAAGCCAAAGTAAATTTAAGTTTTTGATGAACTTTGCTTAAGAAAATAAATGACCATCTGAGTAGTCCAAACTGTTTTTTGTTTTTGCTGTAATAGTACTGTTAGATTTGATTCAGTCAGAGCTGTGAAATATGAAATCATCCATCTTTGGTCACTACATCTGAGCCTCTCTGACCCTCAGGTCTACATAAACTACAGGTTATGTGAACTTCTTTTTAAAATTCAAAAATATGAAATTATCAGTTATCTTATCTGTATCAGCCCTGAGAAGCAGGTAAATATCTGTTATCAGTATTGGCTGAAAAAAATTCATATCGTACATCCCTAAATGAATTACTGTTTGCTTCCACTTAAGTCATTCTCGCCTCTCACAACCCCTTTCCAAGTTTATTAGCTCTGATTTCAATCTGAGTCCTTGCCCGTTGGGTATCTGCAGATATAGCGTCCGACTTTTGTATTTCCCTGAATGTTTATTAAATATGTACCTGACAGATCTTATTTTTCATAAGCTACTATTGAGATACTGGAGGTCCTGGATTAAGTTGATAAACTTACTGATATGATATGGCTGAACATCAGAACCTGCTAGCTGATTGTTTGTATATTGCTGTGCTAATGATAAGTGCCTTCGGAGTTCGACAAATTTGTGCAGCCTCAGTGTCAGAAATCAAAATTCAGTAACCGCTGTGCCCTGTGCAAAGTAGAATACAGTATAATCAGGATCTGATTTGGATTAGATTCAATTTAGCCAATTCCAGTCCTTTAATATATGTAAGACTTGGCCCTGATATTGTTCCCTAGGTCAAGCTCAGGACAGCACAGGATTCACTGGGGTGTGACTAATACTTCATAATTTATATTTTTTTATAATTTCTTTTTTTCTTCGGGTTTTCACAGAGTCAAGTCTCATTTAATGAGAGGGAAGAGAACGAGACAACAATTCCAGATGTGAGCCACGTGGATGCAGCACCAAAGCAGGACACCATGACACCTCCACAAGCCCGTTGCAGCCGATCACCAAAAAAAGACAGAGGTAAAGTTTTTAGGTCAAACTTCTTACTGTATGGGTGATGTACTGTTTTAGAGTCAGTGTGCTTTATGGTGCTGCACTGTGACAAACAGAGCTCAACTCAAAAATACTGAGTGACAATGATAAACTCCTTTTTCATTTACCCCTTTTCAACCGAGGCAGGTCCAGGGCTTGTTCAGAGCCACTCTAATTTAGAACCAGTTAAGAGATTAACCATGAGATTCTCCATATGTAGTCAGTTTATCCAAATGATGTCTGTTAAGAAAGCTGAAAGTGTTTTGGAGATGCGAGGGGCTGCAGGCCGGTGTTGCATCATATTTGTTACCCACCAGATCTTGCAACCAACATCGTTTGAGCAAGTACTCGGATCCTTTACTCAGTGGCACAATTCACCCCAAAATCAAAAGACATACAGTACAGGCCAAAAGTTTGGACACACCTTCTCATTCAATGCGTTTTCTTTATTTTCATGACTATTTACATTGTAGATTCTCACTGAAGGCATCAAAACTATGAATGAACACATGTGGAGTTATGTACTTAACAAAAAAAGGTGAAATAACTGAAAACATGTTTTATATTCTAGTTTCTTCAAAATAGCCACCCTTTGCTCTGATTACTGCTTTGCACACTCTTGGCATTCTCTGGATGAGCTTCAAGAGGTAGTCACCTGAAATGGTTTCCACTTCACAGGTGTGCCTTATCAGGGTTAATTAG
Organism: Epinephelus lanceolatus; assembly: GCF_041903045.1. NCBI lineage: Eukaryota > Metazoa > Chordata > Actinopteri > Perciformes > Serranidae > Epinephelus > Epinephelus lanceolatus. Next base: position 44,862,071 of record NC_135740.1, read on the forward strand.
TGGAATTTCTTGCTTTATCAATGGGGTTGGGACCATCAGTTGTGTTGTGCAGAAGTCAGGTTAATACACAGCCGACAGCCCTATTGGACAACTGTTAAAATTCATATTATGGCAAGAACCAATTAGCTAACTAAAGAAAAACGAGTGGCCATCATTACTTTAAGAAATGAAGGTCAGTCAGTCCAGAAAATTGCAAAAACTTTAAATGTGTCCCAAAGTGGAGTCGCAAAAACCATCAAGCGCTACAATGAAACTGGCACACATGAGGACCGACCCAGGAAAAGAAGACCAAGAGTCACCTCTGCTTCTGAGGATAAGTTCATCTGAGTCACCAGCCTCAGAAATCGCAAGTTAACAGCAGCTCAGATCAGAGACCAGATGAATGCCACACAGAGTTCTAGCAGCAGACCCATCTCTAGAACAACTGTTAAGAGGAGACTGCGCGAATCAGGCCTTCATGGTCAAATAGCTGCTAGGAAACCACTGCTAAGGAGAGGCAACAAGCAGAAGAGATTTGTTTGGGCCAAGAAACACAAGGAATGGACATTAGACCAGTGGAATTCTGTGCTTTGGTCTGATGAGTCCAAATTTGAGATCTTTGGTTCCAACCGCCGTGTCTTTGTGAGACGCAGAAAAGGTGAACGGATGGATTCCACATGCCTGGTTCCCACTGTGAAGCATGGAGGAGGAGGTGTGATGGTGTGGGGGTGTTTTGCTGGTGACACTGTTGGGGATTTATTCAAAATTGAAGGCACACTGAACCAGCATGGCTACCACAGCATCCTGCAGCGACATGCCATCCCATCCGGTTTGCGTTTAGTTGGACGATCATTTATTTTTCAACAGGACAATGACCCCAAACACACCTCCAGGCTGTGTAAGGGCTATTTGACCAAGAAGGAGAGTGATGGAGTGCTGCGGCAGATGACCTGGCCTCCACAGTCACCGGACCTGAACCCAATCGAGATGGTTTGGGGTGAGCTGGACCGCAGAGTGAAGGCAAAGGAGCCAACAAGTGCTAAACACCTCTGGGAACTCCTTCAAGACTGTTGGAAAACCATTTCAGGTGACTACCTCTTGAAGCTCATGGAGAGAATGCCAAGAGTGTGCAAAGCAGTAATCAGAGCAAAGGGTGGCTATTTTGAAGAAAATAGAATATAAAACATGTTTTCAGTTATTTCACCTTTTTATGTTAAGTACATAACTCCACATGTGTTCATTCATAGTTTTGATGCCTTCAGTGAGAATCTACAATGTAAATAGTCATGAAAATAAAGAAAACGCATTGAATGAGAAGGTGTGTCCAAACTTTTGGCCTGTACTGTATTTCCCCTGACCTATAGCGCTGTTTATCCATCTCTGCTGTTTTGGCGTGTGGTGCAGAGTTTTGGAGATATCGGCCGTAGAGATGTCTGTCTTCTCTCCAATATAATGGAACTGGATGGTACTAGTCCTGTGGTTCTCAAAGCACCAAAAATACATACAAATAACGCAACATCAGTGTCTCGTTACAGAAATCAAGACCTGGTTACACAAGACGCCAAACAGCTCACAACTAGGTGGTAGATTATCTTGAGTGACTAGGTCATGATTTCTGGAAAGACACACGGGGGTGAGTGTTTCAAATGTATTTTTCTGGTGCTTTGAGCGCCACAGGACTGGTGCTATCTAGTTCCAGAGTTGGAGAGAAGATCTCTGTAACTGATATCTCCAAAACTCTGCTGTTCACACTAAGGTAATCTAGATCGATAAATGACACTAAATGCCAGAGAAAAATATGTATTTTGATTTTGTGGTGAACTGTCCCACTAAGTAAAGTATCTGATACATTAAATGTGTTTAATTAAGTACATCATTAATACTGATGAGTTAATACAGTCCGATCTGAGAACATCTTCCAACACTGCAGGTCACGTAATCTAATGGGAATCTAATGCAACGAGTGCCTGGACCACACTGGGCAACTTCACCTATAGGTGCTCGATGTTAAAATTAAACAAAACTATCATCACAAAAAATTGATTATTTATTTACTTTTCTTGGTCAGAACATCAAAATCAACAGGGGAGGTGTGTAAAAACAGCTGTTTATAGTTTGCAGCTCTCTCTCATTGATTGCCCCTCACTCCATTTGTTTTACTTCTGTCAGTGGATTGTGCACAATGTGGGGAAGTGGAATTAGGTTTAAAATGCCATTTACAAACACAAAACCAAAAATTTTCTTTCTGTCTATGGATCTCTTCCGCTCTGTTTGAATACTTTGGACAGCACTGCACCCACGCAAGCACCTGCTAATTTATCCTTGGCCTTTGTTCCTCAAAAGAGAGAAACACAGACATATTCATATCTATTTGTGCTGATTGTTTTACAGGTCGTCGACCTTTAAAGAGAAGGATGTGGGACAAAGAGGAGATCCATGCTGTCGAGACGCACATGATGTTCTTCATCACTTCATGTCGTGTTCTGGGAAAAGCGACTGTGATAAGAGCCTTGAACTCGAAAAAGTAGCTCTCAAAAACAGAGATTGGTTAGCCATAAAGTTCTACATTAAGAATCGAATCACAGCTCTCAAGAACAAAGTTTAAAATGATCATTTAATGTCAGCAACACGTTCAATTGTTTCCTTCATACATTGCTTTGTTTGCAATGCAACAACATTTGGATACTGTTCAGTGTTCTGCTAGATGGATTATTGTTGTGCAACAATAGGATGCTCTTTTTTTTGTAAAGGCCGTAGGGCTTGGTATTGTTTGAAAGTTTTGATACTAGCACTAATATATCTCTTTTACCTCACCCAGTCTCCTGTTCTGGAGATATCTTACAACTTATATAGTTTCACCTCATCAGCCAACAAAATGAAAATACAGGATTGCACTGGTAATACAGCACCAGGTGTAGAGATAGTCAGAAGAACCTTGGTCTGATAGTTTTTATTCATGATACTTGTATCAGTCTGATGTTGTTACTCAGTCCCTGCAGTGATCATTTCGGCGTCTGGTCTATTTTCTGCGCGAATGTGTTACCCATGATGGAAAAACAACAGCTGGGAGCAGAATCGCTTGTCGACCGGCGTGGAGAAATGTGCGTCTGATGTGAACGGAGGTGCTCTGGAGCGCGCGAGAATTTCAGTGCGCTTCGCAGGCATTGTGGCCCTGGCGTTAGTGACCCAATGATGGCAGTGTCAGCAGCTGGAATCAGGACAGGTTATCCGGTCCAATTGTAGGGCATCATTCATCCTGAGTCTCAGCTAAGTCAGGCACCCAAAGTGGCCCGACTCATTTCCTCTGGCATGCCATGTTTGGGCTGATGCTGGACCAGGTTATGTTTGATAACAGCCCAGTGATGGCAGTGTCAGCATCTAGAATCAGGCCAGTTTATTTGGCCCGATTCTGGCACGTCATCATCCTGAGTCTCGGTCTAGTCAGGCCGATGCTGGCCCAGATCAATTTAGCTGCCTGCGTACTCTCATAAAACTTGTTTCCAGGAGCAGCAGGAAGCTGTTTCCAGTGAAAAAGTTGTTATGAATCAACTGTGCACTCCCTGCTCAGCACCCAGCAGGATCTGAAATCACACACCGGGGCAGCATGATGCTGCTGTAACTTTGTGTGTAAAAACACAAAGGCAGCCTAAGGAGCGGAATTTGTAGCGGCTGTTTTGCACGATCTCTGTCTCATCAGCTTTCACACCAGGTCAAACTGGCAGCTGCAGTTTCAAAGCAGAGTTCAAACGAGCACAGCTAATGTGTAACCTGCATCTGGTCACTACAGAACACACGGGCGGTGTCTGAACTAATGATGCTCTCAACATAAGAAGCAGTAAAGTGCAGCCTGACTGGCTGTCCGTGGATATCAGGAGTTTGGGTCTATGTGGAGCTGCTGATGCTGGATGACAGTAGCTGTCCAGTGAATGAGTCAGCTGTCAGTCATGGATTAAAGCTCCTGGTTTGTGAGCATGAAATGAACCAACAAAAGATCATCTTTTATCTGACGGACCAAACTGCAGGTCTAACAGAAGTTTGTAAAAGCAGCCGCTGGAGTCTTTAATAGACAGAGAAGAGCTGCTCCTGGGTCACGGCTCTGAGTCTCTGACAGGAAGTGGAGGTCTGAGATGAAGCCTCTCAGTGTGTTACTGTGTTCATCTTTCACACTGAGGAGAAAAAAACAGACTTTCAGCAGATTGTTGAGAAACGACTGTGTGTAAATGTCTCCTAATGTATAGTCAGCATAACTGGCTCTGAATTATTCTTTCTTTCATTACACTAATGGCTCAGCAGAATGCAGCAGAGTCGATGCAGAGACACAGAGACAGAGGGAGAGGAAAGGAAATGATTATTTTCAGCAGGGTTTCACATACAGGTGGGAAAAGGGCAAACTCTCAGCTGGTGACGTTCATCAACCGCTATTGTAAAGGTCACACCGTGTCTCTCGACATGCACCCACACCCGAAGGCATGTTTACCCCCGCTGGGTGCCCCCCACGCCACCACCACCACTACTCCTCCACAACTACGCAGCCCCCACCTGAACACTGTGTAAACACACGGTTTAATATCCGCATTCAGAGTCCTGATGGCTGATGAGGCTGCACTGCTTTGGTGAAAAAGCAACATTTAAAACAGAGAGCTGTTGACCTATTTTACCATCTGCTGCTTAGCTTTTTTTTGTTGCCGTTAATTCGGCTTCAATCAGAGACGTCCAGGCAGAGTTGAAGGATGACGACTTGTCCTCAGTGGGACATGTGATAATGTATGGAGCCTCCTGCCCGACCTGACGTCATTAATACCTGTCGCTGCTGGCTGCTGTTTCTGTGTGCTTACATCATGCTCTGCCTGCTCAGCACAAACTCCACACAACACATTTCCATGATGAATCACTGGGAGGGAAGTGGGGCAGCGTCCCGACCTTTGACCTACACAAAAAACCTCAACATGTCCCTGTCTGAGGACATGATTGGGTTTTATAAAAAATGTAAATGTAACCAGATAAATGTAGAGAAACAATTCTCTGCTGCTCTCTCTGTCTGTCGGCTCGTTTAATTCAAACAAAATCTAATTTGGTCATTTATTACGAGGCTGGAAAAACAGCTGATACAAGTTGAAAAATAATGACTTCTAAAACAGTGTTGAAAAAACATATGAGATTAAAAAAGCCAATAAATTATGTAACTATAAAAGTCAGAGCTTCAGACATCTGTGCGCTCTTGTGGGTTTCCTTGGATTTAATTTTTTGGGAGCTTTTTAGCCTTTATCAGATAGTACAGCTTCAAGATAGACGAGAAAGGAGAGGGAAGGACGTCACGCAGCAAAGGGCCTTCAGTGTTTGACAGAACTATTAATAGTTCTTAACTTTTCCATCAAATGGAGGAGGCTGGTATACACTGTGACTGTCAGGCTTCACTGACGGTGTTTACACACACAAAGTATTCTGGTTTTTGCCCTTATTCCAAAAGAGACAATATTCCTACCAAGCTGTTTACATGGCTTATGAAATGAAATATTCCACTAATATTCCTGTTTATAGGCAGCCATGCAAACTCTGATTAACATGCCCTAACATGTTGTTCACATCCAAGTATGGAAAAGTGAAACGGCTGGAGCAGCTTGTCTTTTTGCTCAAAGTTGTCCACCGGTGGTGAACACAGCCTCCCTCTTTGACACCTTCAACCACCATCTTGGAAAGGTCAGCACTGTGATATTTGTCATGTCCAAAAATCTGTTGATATCAAGACTTTCATGAACTTTGAAAGTAGATGTGTTTTCCCATCACACAAGATAGATTTGCTTTTCTTTTGGACATGCATCTCTAGTCTGTGCAAATGTGTATTTCCTAGGACAGTAAGAGTATGACCCACCCTGCTCTCATTCTGATTGGCTACTACTCAGTTCGTTGGTTGAGTTGGTTAGGCTTAGGCAAGAGGAGTGCAATTAGTTGGGTTTAGGGTAAGCCAATCAGAGGCACAGTATGGCACATTATTCCGACGCTATCCTAGCAAACACAAATTTGTCTACTCCACAGCCCTGCCAACTGCTGCCAAATTGGTTTGTGCACATCTCCATTACAACACACGGAGCTGAAAGTAAACACACAAGAGACCGTGTGTTACAAACTGCAGTAAAAACACCAGTTGAGACGCATGTTCCAAATACACTGTATACATGTCCAAATAATGCTCCTAAAACCTGAACAATACTGACATATGGTAAATTGATGGACTGATGGACGGTAGCTGAGGCCACCGTACATGATGTCATCTGCCGCTGGGGTTCAGTATCTTGCCTAAGAATACTTTGATATGCAGACTGGAAAGGTCAGGGGTCAGTCTTCAAACTAGTGGACATTATCTTTATTTAACCAGGAAGTTCCATTGAGATTGAAACTCTTTTACAAGAGAGACCTGGCCGAGGTAGCAGCCAATCAAATACATTAGAAATGCAAGAAATACAACTTATAAGTGTTTCTAATTTTAGATCTTTTTGAAGATCGTCCCATGCACATGATGCATAGTAAGAAAATAAAATGCAGTTTTCCCCAGATCTGTTAAAACCTGAGGTACATTACAAAGCAAAAACTTAAAGGAGTGTGGTTGGTAACTACCTACTGAATGTTTGCCCAATATTGGTTTATAGATAATGATATATACTAGTGCTGTTATCTGCAAGTGCTCAATGACGTCCAACCCACCAAATCATAAAGAGTGCAATGATGAGTCAGGGACTTTGCATTTGTAATAAATCATAGAGATGCAAGGCACACTAAATCAAGGCTATGTGAAATAGAGGAGTGGTGCTGACCGGTGGGAATATGTAGTCCTTAGATGACAGTACTCGGCCCGCCAGTTTTAGAATGCACCGGGGAATGTTTGGCAGCTCTGTGACCGTCTAGGACGAGTGACGCATTTGGATTTTATACGTATCTGTATATGACTGGAATCACATTTAAACCAACTCGCTCCAAATCTGATTTGCAGAAATCACATTTCATGTGCTTTTTTTGGCTCTCCTACTTTATAAAATCAATCAAAATACAAGATAGATCTGTCAAAAAACAAACAAAAAAAATAAAAGAGATTTGTGCTGGCAGCGTGAACAGGTCGCAGCTTCTGTTTCTTCTGTATAAACTTTGTTGTAAAGTTTTAAAGAGACTGTTCGTGTTGTCGGGTCACTGTGCAGAGGTGAGGCTGAGGACTAATCAAAGAACAGAGAGTTGATACCTGAGATTCAACAACAAAGCATCTTTCCACTCTTCAGTATTTTGCTGAGAATCTCTTTGTACAGTAAAATGTTTAATTAAGAGCTTTCCTTGCCTTTTGGCATAGCTAACCTGTGGACGTTCCCTTCTTTGTTGTCAGTGTGTGGGTGACACTGTTTGTGTCTGCGCAGCCAACGCACGAGGCTGAAAAGCTGCTGGAGACCACACAATCAAACATTCCTGAGTCATTCTGATCTGTAGAAAAGCCCTTTGTACACAGGCCTTTTCTCCAAAAAGCTAATTAAAAAGCCAAACTTGATGTGCGCTCCTCGGCACTCTGCACAACATCGATTCTGATTGACTTTAAGAGGAATTATGGCTTCAAGATGTTAAAGCCAGTCCGGGGGCTTAGAGAGTTGTTTTGTAGCGAGTTATTGTGGAAGAGGCTGTTTTCCTCGTGGTATGTTTCCAGCTCTTTGTGTCTCAGGGAGGATGAGGGCCTGGTCTCTCAGTCAGCAGGTGTTGTGGGGCCGCCGCCGCCCGACTGCAGCTCCTCTGTATTTTTAACATGTAGGCCGCTGCACCCATTCAGTCTGATGACGAGTGAGCTGCCCCACTGTGATTTAGCACACAGGGCTTTATGCAGGGAGGGGGGGGCTCAGCCTACTTTATCAACGTTAATTTCAAAGCCTTGAACTGCTCGCTCAGCGGATTCAGGCGGCGGCAGTGGCGGCAGAGTCGTATTCCTCCAGCGCTTCTCCTCGGCTGGCCTCCTTTTTCCTGCCAGCTCAGCAGTCTGGCTGCCTGCGGACCGGAGCGCCCTCGCCGCTCTCTCGAACATCTCTATGAAGCCGCTCCGAGAGTCGGCAGGCCAAGAACTGATTTTACACTTCCTGTGCATGTGATTGACAGGCGCCGCTGCCGGAAAGGGCTGACATGTTGGACGCAGCGGACCACAGAATGTTTCTCTCTTTTTTCCAGCCTGTGTCGGCACTTTGGAGCATCGCCATTTGTTCAGGAGTCGCCGTTGTCAGTCGGCGGAGCAGAGCTGATGACTGTGGCTGGCCAAAAACATCCAGCGCTGTTTCTCCCCGGGAGGCGATTTGTTTGTCATGCCGGAGGGTTATTGACAGCAGCGGCTACAGGAGAGGAGCACTGAGCTCACACACACACACACACACACACACACACACACACACACACACACACGGGACGAACATAATGCAGATCATTTTATTTTAACAATAAAAAATCTTACGACCTGCTGGAAACAGCCTGAGATAAAACAAAGTCATCTCTTTTCAGGTGATGAACCAAATCAAACTGATGAACTGGACCTGATCAAACCAAATAGTTCCTCTACATCCCACATTAACATCCATCTGTAGGACAGACATGCCATAAAGAATGTGACCATCTAATCTGAGTTGATGTTAAAAGGCGTCATACAAGCTGCTGAGTGAGTGTAGAGTTAGAGCAGAAAGCTTTTATCTGAAACAAACAGGCTTTCCCTCCATCAGAGGCTCCGTCCATCCTCACTGAACACAAGGAGAAACTTCTTTATGCTGATTGTTCCTTCATTTAACAGATTTGATGGATATGCTGGAGGACAGTAATGGCCTCAGAATTTACACAAAACACTGACCTTGACTTTTCTGAGAAATTGACTGGACACAGTAAATTTAATGTTTGCAACAAACTAATGTACCAACTGTAGAGTTGTTAGATAGCTGGCTAAAACATACACACTGTGTGTGTGTGTGTGTGTGTAGGAGGGTGTGTGTCTCATTTTTTCTTTTGTCTGTGAATGTGCGGAATTTATCTTCAGATGCATCTTTACCTCAATCAGGCTGTCCTCAGCACATTTTTTATTTCATTATGTTGTGTGTCACTATTATCTCAAGAGAAAGAAAAACATTTTTTATGCTAATTAACATGTGAAATGCAGGAATAATGAAATGTATTTTTGCTCTCTTCTTAAGCTCAGTTCAGACCAAAGATTCACGATGAGATAAGTTGAAACAGACAACTATGTTCTAAAAACCTGCTGGTTGACAGGAAATGACCACGATGAGACGGTGTATCGTCTCTAGTCAACAACTCTCTGTGCTTCTGATCTGTAACGTCGACAGGAAGTGACCACCATGAGACGGCGTATCGTCTCTAGTCAACAACTCTCTGTGCTTCTGATCTGTAACGTTGACAGGAAGTGACCGCCATGAGACGGCGTATCATCTCTAGTCAACAACTCTCTGTGCTTCTGATCTGTAACGTTGACAGGAAGTGACCGCCATGAGACGGCGTATCATCTCTAGTCAACAACTCTCTGTGCTTCTGATCTGTAACGTTGACAGGAAGTGACCACCATGAGACGGCGTATCATCTCTAGTCAACAACTCTCTGTGCTTCTGATCTGTAACGTTGACAGGAAGTGACCACCATGAGACGGCGTATCATCTCTAGTCAACAACTCTCTGCAGCTCTCTCTTTGGTCTGAACTGGGCTTAAAGCAGACATCTGAATACATTAACACTCGACGCTGACGCTTTTTTGTCACAAGTTTTGCTTCCCAGATGCTGCCATGCTGTCTAAAATCACACAGTGGGGCTGAATGATGTTGGTACCCATGTTATGTTTGTACCCAAATCAGGTGACATGCAGTTGCTGTTGTGGTTGGAGGTCAGTGCTGCCTGGTTACTGTGTGGTGTTCTTTCCCCTGTTTTATTGTCCTGTTAACATCCTGTTAGCATCCAGTCTGCTAGCTTGAGGTCTGCAGAGTCCATCAGCCTTCAGGAGAGCCATAGTAATAATCACTCACAGCAGCAGCCACTTCAGGCTGCACATTCTTCTTTCCCTCCACAGTCACCAGCTTTGTTGTATTTCAATTTCCTTTCAAGCGATTCCCACTTCACCTGTACACTTAGCTCACATGCATATGGAGGAATGGAGAGAGGGGGGAAGGTGGAGAGAGGTAGGGAAGCATGGAGGGAGAGATTTCTTTTGAAGCAGGAGCTTGTCAGGAGAGCCATCGCTAGTTTCATTGCCGTCTCCATAACAGCGAGTCACTGGGGTCTGTTTTACACTTCAGGAGACATCAAGCAAGTTGACGGAGGAGGCGAATGGTGGGCACTTCACCGTCTCCTGCTCACTCTGATTTATCTGTTTGTTCAGCAGGAAGCCAGACGTAGGCCTTCCGCCATCACAGGGTTTTATCACAGCAGAGTTGGTCCAGAGGCTCACTGGAAGCTCACTGGTTTAACAAGTGAATCTCTCTTTTTTTTCCTCTCTTATTGTTGTGGAGGATTTTTACTCTATCTGCTGCTTCCTTCCTGAGAAATCTGTGCAAATGATGTGGCTCTGCCAGGTCACAGTCACTTAATTATACTGTGGGGTTTTTGGTGGCTGAGTCTCAGCAGGGTGATTTCCATTAAAGCTGAGGTAGATATTCATTCATTCATAGTAGCCAGAGGATGAAAGTTTGATGACCTCCTGACTTTTTTCACTGGTGCCATCATTAGATTTAAATTTCTACTTGTACTCTGGACTTTGTGTGATCTAATATGACATGCACATTCATGCTCCCCAGAGGATCAGCCTCTTCCATTGTGGGCACTTTATAACCCTCGGATTGTGAGATGTTGCATGTGCAGCATTGAGGGTGTGATTACAATGAAATCTGACAGACTACATTCCCAGTGGATTGTTTTTTTAAAAGAGCTTTGAAATCAGATCAACCCCACTTCAATGTCAGTTCTGCTGCTTTGATTTGATATTTTAATTATTTTTGTGCCTTGTCATCAAAAACTTAATCCATTCCAAACAAACAAGTATTAAAGATATTTTCAATAAATGAAATAATGCGCTTGTTAGTCTAAAGGGCCTGACACACCAAGCCGATGATCAGCTGCCAGTCAGTGTTGGCTGTTGCCCCAATCGGTGCTGTATGTCGTGCACTGTTGCCCCTTGTCAGCCCCAGTTGGTCTTTTTTGGCTGATCAGCATGTTGAACTGGCAACTGCAGAGCTGAGAGTTGAGAAACGAAAGTGAGGAAAGTAAACAAAAAGCTAGCGAGTCTTGAGGAAACGTGTTACATACGGTCAGATTGTTTTTCTTTATCCATTGAGCTCTTTAGCAGAAACGCTTCCTGATAGTTTGTGATGTTGTTCACTGGCACACGGTAAATATACTCTGTTCTTTCAACATTGGATTGTGTTGTTAATGTGCTAACTGGCTAACTAGCGTCAAGTTGGTCTGCCGGTTTCCCTTTTAGAATGACCTTTTTGAGTACAGACCACCGCCATTTGCTGGTGTGAAGAGTTATTTCATCTCATACAAGAGCAGAGTGTATGTGCTGGTTGGCTGTCGTCACCTAATGTCAAAGAGAAACGGCGACACTTGGCGATTCAGCAGGGGGCCTTCATCACCACTGGTTGGATAGAGAATTAAAAGAATATATGGTGGAACGCGATCAAGCAAAATTAACAGCTAATAGATCTGGCTACAAATCAGACTGGCAAATATATTGCAAATTAAGGAATTTTGTAACCAAGTTAAATAAAAAGAAGAAGAAATTATATTATGAAGGAAGGATTAATGAGATTAAAAATGATAGTAAAAAACTTTGGAATACATTGAATAATTTGATGGGTAGGAGTACCAAACCAACCCCATCTTTTCTGGAGACGGAAGGAAATTTTCTCACCAAACCAATGGAGATTGCAAACCATTTAAATAATCATTTTAGAAAGAAAATAGATAATTTAAGGGATAATATGAGCAAAATAGATAATGAACAATATTACTTATTAATAAAAGATAAAATTATGAGAGATAAAAACTGTAGTTTTAAATTTGATAAAGTACTAGTAAAGTAGAAAATATATTAAAGAATTGTAAAGACAAACCACCAGGTGTTGACGGCCTTGATGGTAAACTTCTTAAACTGGTGGCACATTTAATTGCCCCAGCCGTCTGTCACATCATCAACCAAAGTCTGAATGAAAGTGTATGCCCTAAAGAATGGAAGACGGCAAAAATAACACCACTACCCAAAAACGCAAGATTACCTTTCTCTGGGTCAAATAGCCGGCTGATAAGTTTGCTGCCTGTGCTGAGTAAAATTATCGAGAATGTGGTATGTGAGCAGATTAGATCTTATTTTTCCTTGTATGATTTAACTACTGATTGTCAACATGCATACAGGGAGGGACACTCAACAGCGACTGCTCTAACTCAGATGACTGATGACTGGCTGAGAGAAATTGAACAGAAGAAATTAGTAGGAGCTGTCCTGCTTGATTTTACGGCAGCTTTTGATATTCTCGATCATGAAATATTATTGAAAAAACTAGAATGTTATGGTTTCTCTCAGTCAGCAATATTATGGATGAAAAGCTATTTAACAAACAGGACACAAATTGTCTATTTCAATGGTAGTTATTCTGATGTGGGAGAGGTCAGCTGTGGAGTGCCCCAGGGAAGCTGTCTCGGACCATTGCTATATATGATATTCACAAATGATTTACCACTTGTTTTAAATAAGGCTTCCATATCGATGTATGCGGATGATTCAACTATATACATGTCAACAAATACATCTATTGAGTTAAACACATTCCTTAACTTGGAGTTGCGATCGGTGGTTGAATGGATAGAAGGAAACAAGTTAGTTCTTAATGTTTTAAAGACAAATAGTGTTATATTTGGCTCTACTCACACTCTTCAAAGTCAACCTGAGTTGAAGCTCTGCATAAATGAATTATCAGTTAAACAGGTCAAAGAAACCAAACTCCTAGGTGTTATTTTAGACAGTAAATTATCATGGACAAAACATATTAATAAAATGGTTGCTAAAATGGGAAGCAGTATTTCAGTTGTTAAAAGATGTGCAGCATTTATGTCACAAAGCTTAACTAAACTAGTGATTCAGTCTCTAATATTGTCCAATCTAGACTATTGTCCTGCAATATGGTCTAGTGCTACACTGGAAAATATAACAAAGTTGCAAAAAGTACAGAATAGGGCAGCTCGCATAGCGCTACACTGTGGCTATAGGACAAATATTGCTGGAATGCACAATTACTTAGGTTGGCTACCTGTTAAAAATAGATTAAATTATTCATTACTAGTATTTTTTAAAAATATCATTGCAGCAAAGAAACCATCTATTTTGTATAAGAAAATATCTTTTAGTTCAGATAGACATGACTACGCGACCAGACATGCTACAAGAGGAAGTTTTACATTACCAAAAGCAAGGACAAACGCAATTAAACAAATGGTTATATATAGAGCTATGCAAGACTGGAACGCGCTCCCAGAACACATCGCACAAGAAAACAGTAAAATTAGATTCAAAAAGTTAGTTAGGATACATCTATTGACCAGAGATGCTTAGTAAATAGGCAAGCTTAAATTACATCTGCTGAGGTAACATCAAAATATGAACGTTCACTTGATTGGGTGATGTGTTCTGAGAGAGCGTGAGCTAATGAAACAAGGAAAACAGGAGTCATGCTTATTGATGAAGAAGGATAATATTTGACTTGCGTTATTGGGTTAGTGAAAAACTGGAAATTTGAAGAACATAGACTTATTTTGTTTTTATTTTGACATTGCATGTGAGATTAATGTGTGAAATCGATTATAAATTGAATTGTTGGACTGAATACCGGTATTAATTAGAGTTTTGTTTTACACATATGATACATATATAGACATCAAATGAAATATATTTATATGTAAATGTTACATATACCCTTTGCTGACCTGTAGGAGCTGTCGTGTATTGTCTTATGTTTGTTTTGTTTTTCCTGTATTGTTATGTGTGATTATGTGTTGTAAATGGAATAACTGTATTGACACAATGTAAAGACTGTTGAAAGGACCCCAGGAAGAATAGCTGTTGCTGTACAACAGCTAATGGGGATCCTAAATAAAACAAACAAAACAAACAAACAAACCACTAGTTCTCTGAAGTTGGTTGCTTGTGTCTGGGCCTTAATGCTTAGTGCTTTTGGAAACCGGATTTTCTACATTGACATATCAAAAAAGTTTACCCTCTACTACACAAATCCCATTTTAAGGAGTTAACGTATCTCGGGGTCTTGTTCACGAGTGAGGGTGAGATGGATTGGCCGTTGGGGTGCAATGTCAGCAGTGATGTGGGTGCTGTGCCAGACTGTCGTGGTGAAGAGGGAGCTGAGCTGGAAGGCAAAGCTTTTGATTTGTTGGTCCATCTAAGCTCTGACCCTCACCTATGGTCATGAGCTCTGGATGGTTACCGAAAGAAAGCTGTTGAAATGAGTTTCCTCCGTAGGGTAGCTGGGCTCAGCCGTAGAGATATGGTGAGGAGTTCAGACATCCTGAGGGAGCTCGGAGTAGAGCTGCTGCTCCTTCATATTGAAAGGGGTCAGTTTAGGGGGTTCGGGCATCTGATCAGGATCCTCCTGGGCGCCTCCTGTTAGAGGTGTTCCCAGCATGTCCCACTGCTGGGAGGCCCCGGGGCAGACCCAGAACATGCTGGAAGAATTATAGATCTCATGTCATTTGGGAATGCTTTGGGTTCCCCCAGGAGGAGCTGGAAAGTGTTGCTGGGGAGAGGGATGTCTAGAGTACTTTGCTCAGCCTTCTGCCTGGCAACCTGGTCCCAGATAATGGATGGATGGACATGTATGACGATTATTCAGGAGTCCTAGTTTAACTGTGAACTTAAAGGAAGGGTAAAAAAATACTTGTCAGAGACAGTCAGCGTATTTCTGTCCTCTCAGCTCCTCAGCAGTGGTGGTGCTGATGTGGTGATTTGCAGGTCTGAAGATGTATGTGTTCAGGTTCAGGTTAAAGGCTGACTGAAACAACGTAAAAGTCACAATGAAACAGTCATGGCGCAATTTCTGCTTTAAAGACGGTTGGTTGCTGTTCAGTTCTGACCTTTAGGCCTAGTTTTTACCAAACTGAAGAAAAGTTTTCAAAACTGCAACAGTCATAACTTGCTGAGAATCAGAGACCGAAGTTTACACTCAGTCAGGTGATGAGGCTGAAGAGTGAGAAAGTCACTTACTGCTGTGCTTTTGAACGTCTGCTGTAGGTGTGATCAGTTCTGTGATTAAGTTTTTTATGAGACCAGGCGAAAACATTGAGATCCATGATGATCTTTGTCACTCAAGATTTTTAGATGTCTGACTCCTGGGCCATGCTGCCTGCGTAAGCAGCACGTGCGTATCACAGAACCTCTTGTATTATTTTCACCGTCCATGTTAACACCTTAGAGCAGCCACATGACCCATGTGAGCGGCACAGTTCAGGTGCTGCTCAGCTGCGAAAAACCAAGAGTAGAAGTCTCGCCTACTTTTTCCCGGCTTTCAGCAAAAATAGATAGTGAAAATAATGTTTGATAATCACATTGACATCATACCGCCTTTCATTACAGTTTAAATATGTCAAAGACATGAAAAAGAATAACTATTTATTTTTAACAAAGCACTTTTGCATTTCAAAATAAAAGCCCTCTGACAACATTTCTATGGAGAAAATCCCTTCCCTTGTTAACACAAGGCTTTTTATTGTGAAATATCTGCAGGAGTGATTTGTTGACAATGCAGTGGCTTTCACATCTGAGTGGAGTACCAGCTTTTAATTTTGGAATACTCACAGCAGCAGGCAGCTCTGCAGCAGCAACGCCATCTGTGTGAATGTGCGAGCCCCAGCGTTCAGCGAGGAAGCTGTCACGAGCTGCTCACACAGGTAGTGCATACGTTATGTACAACATTTAAAATGACTGTGTTTCAGTGTCCAAATGTACCGTTTTATGCAACCCTTGAACTTTTCAACCAATTTTGATTCAGTAAATCACTGAGAGGAGCTCTCTGTGCTGGTGGCTGGAGAGGAAGTGTGTGGGTGAATGCTGCAGCTCAAGGTTTGCTCCCATGCTGCTGACATGTAGCATCTGATGTGAATATAGGGCTAGTCTTATATACAGTACAGTGCATACAGTACTATGGTTCCATCTGTGGTGTAGTGGAGATATATGCAGATAAACATTTATACCCAGCTCTTTTTCTGGCCATTTACAGTATAGCTACCATCAGCCAAAAAGCCATTGCAATATATAGGAGAGTATATGCACTTCCTCTTTGGTAACCTGCCATCTAGCACTGTACCCCCCTCATTAACTACCACTACACCACTGGGTTTAGTTTCAGCATGTCTTCTCTCTTCTGTTTTCTTTATATTGATGCTATGAGGTCACAACTGTCAGAAACATGAAGGGAGTTTGGCCTCAGCTATAAACATGTTTTTATCTCCACACTCTGATCACGTGATCGCCTCTGCATGTGAGAGGGTTGACTCAACCACTTTTAATTACTCACACAACCAGACGGCGAGCGCCGACAAGCCCCGCCGCTGTTCCACAACTTGTCAGTCGAATCCCAAAGGCACACGCCAACTCTTTTTTTTTTTTTTTTTTTTCCACTGGAGAACATCCTCGGGGCCAGCAGATAACACTGTGGCTGGTTTCCTGCTGCTCAGAAACACACGTTACACCCTGAGGATTTACAGTTGATCAGCACCTCTACACCCTGTGAACACACACACACACACACACACACACACACACAATCCCTCGCCATCCGCCCCGGGGACTCATCTTGTCGTTTTCATCTTTTCAGGGATTGTAAAGGAGTTGAGAAGCTCAGGTGACTGCAGCTGTTTTTCCTCCCAGCCCGTCGCCTGCTAATTAGACGGAGGAGTTATTAATTAAATTAGTGGGCTGACGTGCTGATTGGCTGTCGCAGGTTTTAACTCTCAGCGGACATCGCACTTCATCTGGCACATCAATGAACTTGACAAAATGAAACTTCAATAGGTGTGTGATTGTGTGCGTGTGTTTGTGTGATGTCAGTAATTGGGAGTGTTGAACGTTGCCGTTGTTGCCAGGTCATGTGACTCCATCACCTGCAGCAGCTTCCTCGAGCAGCAGCACAGAGAGAGGAGGAAACAGAGCATTGAGGTGCGTGTTGTTGAGTCTGACCTTTGAATGTGTGGCTGCAGGCAGGTGGAGGACAGAACATTATATAGCTTTGTTTGATTCAAGTCTGTTGGCAGGGAATGTGACTCTCACTCAGACAACAGAAGGAAGTTTTAGTCACGGTAGCTGCATCAAGGGGATGGAAATGTTGGTCTGTCGCTCCCAGAACAATGGACTAGTTCACGTGTCTGTCTTCCTTTTTTTTTTTTCCAACGCAATGTGTCCCTTTTAAATTCACTTGACAACATTCAGACTTGTTTTTCAGTGTTGTGTCAAAGTCTGTTCTCTTGTCGAACATTGCTCCCCTCCTGTTAAAATGCATCGCTCCCCCCTCTGTGGTTATCTGCAAGAAAAAGGGACGCGCATGTTGACGGGCATGTTGGGTGATGTAAATCCTCGTGTGCTGATGTTCATTTGTTGCCAACAGATAAGTACAGTTCATCTGTCACCATAAACATGAGCACATTCAATGAACACATTCTTGTTTGTAAGTTTTTGATTTACTGTGATGTATTTACTTTTTTGGAAGGACAATTTAATTTTTATTTGGCTAAGCAGGGTTTGTGTCAAGAGAGTGCACTCGCTGTAGCCCTTTTTGGACAGTAGGTGGTATCTTGGGACTGATTTTACCCTGGAACGCATGCTCCTCTGTGTTTTCCTCATGACGGTGGAGAGTTCAGCAAAAGCAAGTCACATCTCCCTGTCTCACCATTTATTTCCTGTATTTTAGGTTCGTTTTAATTAGCGCTGGTTTCACTCTTACAATGTAATGCTGCAGGGAGTAACAAAGATAGCGGTGCCACACTCATTATACCAGCAGCAAAATGTAAAAACCACAACCCTCCACTTTTTTTGTTTACATCCTGGCTCTTCATGAACTATTGTTAATGTTTAAAGAAAGTATTTTGGACTGTCGAAAATTGGGTTCAGCATTTTGTCAATGTTTTTTTTACCAGTTGCTTTACTGTTATTTGCAAGTCCAAGTGGTATAAAGTATGTGTGTGTGCCAGTGCATTTATTATTCAGCAATAACCAAAATGTATTTGGAGAATTGAATAGATAGTCTCCAATCATGTCTGTGAAAACATGGTCACCAATTCAGTATCTGACCAAATGTCTCCCTAATGACGTTGAGTAATGGACAAAAAACTATTTCTACAGAAGATTATGATGTCACCATGAAGTTGACTTTTGAACTCTTGGATTAAAAAAAAGTCATTCCTTCATTATTTTATCCTATCAGACATTTGTGTGAAGTTATGACCCAAAACATATTTTGTGAGGTCACACTAACCTTGACCTGTGACCTTCAACCACAAAATTTTAACCAGTGTATTCTTCCATCTACATAACTTTGTGTGTCAAAGTTAAAGAAATGCCCTGAAGGTGTTCTTGAGATATAACGTTCACAAGAATGAGACGGACAAGGTCTCACATGACCTTTGACCACTGAAATCCAGTAAGTTTATTCTTCAGTCAAAGTGGACGTTAGCGCCAAATTTAAAGAAAGCCCTTTAAGGTACTCTTGAGATATTACGTTCACAAGAATGAGACAGATAGGGTCACATGGACTTGACCCTTGATCTATGGCCACCAAAATATAATCAGTTCACTGTTAAATCTGAGTGTTTGTGCCAAATGTGATGATATACCCTCAAACTGTTTGAGATATTGCGTTCACAAGAATGAGGTGGATGCAAGGTCACAGTGACCTTGACCTTTGACCTGTGACCACCAGAAAGTAATTAGGTCATTGTTCAGTCCAAGTGGACATTGTGTGTCAAATTTAAATAAATTCCCTTGAGGTGTTCTTGAGATATAATGTTCACAAGAATGAGATGGACAAGGTCTCAGTGACCTTGACCTTTGACCACCAATAAGTTTAGTCTTCAGTCAAAGTGGACGTTTGTGCCAAATTTAAAGAAAGCTCCTTAAAAGGGCAAAAAGCGAAATCGTTTCACCGCTAGGTTTGCTATTGTGCACTGCCTGTAGACCAAAACAAAGTGTGTCATGAGCCACACCTCCCTCTACCTCTGCTCTCCACCCTCCACCCCACTCGCCTCGTCTGTGCAGCCGAGCACTGCAGCACCTCCACGGACTATCACATCCAGACGGTACCGGTGTTTCTTCCGCAGGCTCCACTTCACTCAGCTGCCTGATATACCCGCTGCTTCTTCCCACATTAACCTGAATAACAAACCAGGGCTCGGTGCTCCGGTTGGATCCAAACAGAGAGCCGGGGCTAACGTTAGCTGGGAAGCTAGCGGAGGCTAACTGGCTGTGCTGGCAGCTGAGTGAAGTGGAGCCTGAGGAGGAAGCACCGGTTAGCCCCCACTAGCTGGGAGGCTAGCGGGGGCTAACCGGCTGTGAAGCACTGGTTAGCCCCGGTTTCACTACAGGCAGATTCACTCGCCACAGGGGCGAGGAAATAAAACCTAAACAGCCAACTTAGTTTGGCTTAGTTTAGCAGTTAGCGATGTCTTTCAGTCACTCTCAGTCTCTGCTGTGTTTAGCTATTTCCCTGCTGTCCTGTTAGCATTAGCACTAGTCGGCTGCCATGCTAACGTTCCTACTCTTCTCCATGAGGCACAGCTCCGGCTCACGGAGAAGAGTAGGGACGTTAGCGTTAGCTCCTGGAGTTAGCACTAGAGCTACTACGGCTACTGGAGTAGCTTGCAGTTATGGAGCGCTTCTACCAGCTCTTCTAGTCACTGAGCCTCGTCTCCATCTCAGCAAATATATTACATTTATTACAGGTACCATCATCATTGAAGTAGGCAGGGGAATAGCTAAACACAGCCCACCAGGCTGTCGGCCAGGCTACATTTTACAAAGCTAATTGCAAATGTTAGCTGGGCTGCCGGGCTACTCACCTAACACAACCGTAACGCCTGACCCATTGCTGGGACAGAGCCGCTAATAACTCAGGCTCCGGGGGGAGATTCACATGAACGTACACGAACGCGCAGCCGGACCGGCTTTTAAACAAGGGGCTGGAGATCAACACAGAGAGAGGGTGTGTGAGGTCATGCTATACTTCAGATGAAATTACACCTCTAGTTCTTCACATAGCAATTTTTTAATTCCTTCAATCTAGAAATGATGAATTTGGCTTATTGCTCCTTTAAGGTACTCTTGAGATATAACGTTCACAAGAATGAGATAGATAGGGTCACATACACTTGACCTTAGATCTATGGCCTCCAAAATCTAATCAGTTCATTGTTAAACCCAAGTGTTTGTGCAAAATGTGATGAAATACCCTCAAGCTGTTTGAGATATTGCATTCACAAGAATGAGGTGGATGCAAGGTCACAGAGACCATGACCATTGACCCTTGACCATCACTAATCAGTTCATCCCGGAGTCTAAGTCAATCTTTGTACCAAATTTTAAGTCATACCCTCAGGCTGTTTTTGAGATTGAGGTGGATGCAAGGTCACAGTGACCTTGACCTTTGACCTGTGACCACCAGAAAGTAATCAGGCCATTGTTCAGTCCAAGTGGACATTGTGCCAAATTTGAAGAAATTTCCTTGAGGCATTTTTGAGATATCGTGTTCAGAAGGATGGGGTGGACAGACAACCTGAAAACGTAATGGGGCGAGGAGTAAAAAACTGTGTGTGTTGTTTTTTAATACTTGTGTTTTAGAAACATGGAAAATCTGTCTAGAGAGACAGAAAATGTGCAGCAACAGTAAATACTGAAGTCTAAAGAAAAAGGACAATGCACACAGTAAACTGTAATTGTGCTTTGTGAAAAAATAAATTGGTGGAGGGTTTAGCTGAAGTGAGCCACGTCTCCCTGTCTCATCATTTCTTTCCTGTAATGCAGGATACATATAGTTGTTTATAGATGCTGCAGCTCAGTGCCTGTAACACTGACATGCTTAAAGAAGATGATAAACGTTATTGTGTCTCAGTGCAGTCTCCGAGGACACCTGAGGACTCTTAGTGTTTATTTTTATTGACTTCAACAGCTGTATTTCTTTGTCACTGATTTTTAAAACTCTGCTGGTTTCACAGACTGGTACACACCACAGTGAGCACAATGTCAACGACTGTGAAAACACTCGTCCTTTTGATGAGTTTGTGTAAAAGTCTGAAACTGACAGATTGATAGTCACAGTATTAAAAACATAAAAAAAAAATATATTCTCTGCAACAAGGAGATATTTTGTTTGAATTCTTTGATATTCATACATGGAGAGGATTTCATGAAGCACAGGAATGTAGATTTTATATTTTTTAAACTTGAACTTTGTCCCTAGTGTTGTAAGAACTGATTACAGCACACAGCAGAAGACTGCAGATTTCCTGAGCATGTTTCTGTAAAAGAGCAATGAAAGTGGATCCTTTATAACAACAGGGTCAAACACACACAGGCTTCGAGTGTTCAACACCAGTTCATTTAGTCTGTAAAATGGTAATATAACAGATATGAGCAGTCACAGAAACCACACTAATAAGACCCCAGTTGTTAAAGGAGAAAGCAACACGCTCTTTAAGATTCTGGAACATTTGGGACTTGAGGGTAAAATATCAGCAGCGCAAAGCAGCAGAGTCAAATTAAGAAAAAACACAGAAAAAGTAAAAAGCAGACCTTGTGAACAAAGAGCACTCTGAGCTTGTTTGTTGTGTGATGTTTCATCCAGCTGAAAGTCAAACAGCCACCTGTACAGAGTGAAAAGAGCTGGAGGTAAACAGAGCAGAGAAAAGAAAATCCTGTGTGTTCTTTGAAAGACCCCTTGATCTGTGTGTGGGGAGAAGATGCAGGCGGCGACTCTGACAAAGTCACCGTATTCACAGATAATTTAGCGGTGAGCGCTGACACCGGGTGCCGGCTCTTGAGAAGAAGAAGTGGAGCGTGGAGAGGTTGAAGGTTCCTGTTTATTTACAGTCACACACACTGTGTTTGTCTCCCAGCTGAAGAGGAGGGCCGGCCAGGGCCAAGTCTCTGTAGTGCTGTCAACTCCCCAAATTTCCCCTCATGACAGTCTCTTAGTCAGAACAGCTCCCAGCGTGGAGAGCCTCTCCTCTACGTGTCAGCGATGACAAACTGGATGAACCCTCACCTCGCCAGCTCTCTGTCTGCTCCCACTTATCGTGTTGTCAATGCACCGCCGCCGCTGTCTCCGCCCACTGACAACAACACACTCAGGCTTGTTTTACACATATACCAACACCTTCTGACTCTCAACTCCTAGTATAGCAAAGACATGGCCCACTGTATGATTGGCTACTACGTTGGTTGGATTAGTTTAGGCCAGTGATTCCCGACTGAATAAAGTTTGCTTTTTACAAACTCGACATATTTGCGAGTCACTTGCGGTCCGTTCAGAATGGACTAGTGACCCACCTTTAGACCACGACCCGCCAATTGGGAACCACTAGAATAGGCAACAGGAGGGGGATTGGTTAGAACGTCAGGGTAAGCCGATCAGAAGCAGAGTAAGACAGGCCATTCTTTTGTTTTCCAAGGATTCCCAATTTCTCCAACTCATCACATACAGCAGCTTGGTCAGTGACCCTCCACATACCCCTCTAGTGTCCGATTTGGACGATCAGGGACAGCGTATCAGTTCCTGCTTGTCAGCCGCGGCGCTAGTATTGGGCCCGGGTGGGCCTGGGCCCACCCATTTTGACCCAGGCCCACCCAGTCAGAAGACTTAGTTTTCATTTTAGCTGTTCATCAAATAGGCAGTCTGAGGAAAATTTTGAGTGAAGACTTCTCAGCCAATCAATGGCTTCTTACCCCACGTGTGTGGCCCCTTAAGCCTGCCAACTGGCTGCATCGTTACCAGCATGTGATCCAATGAAATGAATGAGTTAGTTCCGCGCAAGCAGTGAAATTTAGCAGTAAACACAGGAGAGAGGAAGTAGCTAGCTAAGATGAAAAGTCAACATGGCGAAGCAAAGCAGCTTATTTACATTTAAATTTACTAAGAAACGCTGCGAGGAGCAGGAAACTCCTGCGTCCATTTCAAGTAATGTTACGAGTGCTGCTTTACCGTCCACCTCAGCCGCCCTCTCTCCATCAAGTCTTCCTCCTCCTCCTCCTCCTCCTCCTCCTCCCATAACTAACCCCCCACACCAGCAAGGCAAGTAAAGTTAATGTTAGTGTCTGTCTGCACATTTTCTGGAGTAAAAAATAATATAAGTAGACAGATAACTTATGCTAGCATTTTATGTGTTATAGGAGGCAGTGAAGGCCTACAACAGCTGGCTAGCACAAACGCTGTTCCCCAAGACCTGTCATAAGCTCTGCTAGACCTGTCATCCATAGATGAGCCTGCAAGCCAGCCGAAACTCCGTTCCTTCCCAGCCACACACATATCAGGGAAAGCTAGGAGTTTTTCTGACAGATGGTATTCAAAATTCCCGTGGCTGGAATACAGCATCTCAAGAGATGCTGTGTTTTGCAAATCTTGTCGTCATTTCCCTGAAGCGGCTCATGAGGATCGATTCATTAATACAGGCTTTAAAGACTGGAAACATTTATCTGAGGGTTGTGGCAAACATGAAGCCAGCAGGGCACACACTGCAGCGCTGGGGAAAATGAATGGTTTTAAGCAAAGTCACCGGCCAGGACGGGGAAATATTATTAACCAGCTGAACAATGATGCCAGCGACAAGTCCTTCATTGAAAGACACAGACAGCACATTATGATGGTAATAGATCTTGTCCTGTTCTGTGCAAAACAAGAAATACCATTGCGTGGGCATCGGGAAAATGCAGAGGCATTAAACAAGGGTAACTTTTTGGAACTACTTGACCTGGTTTCCAAATATGACCCAGAAATAAAAAGGCGACTGGATGAATTACCAAAGAATGGTAAACTTCTGCACCACGATATACAAAATGAGATACTGGAAATTGCTGCATCACTCCTTCTAAAAAAATAAAGGCAATTTGCATGATGAGCCGGACACATATTATGCGATTTTAGCAGATGAGTGCAAAGACTTGTCAAAAAGAGAGCTAGTTGCAGTATGCATCAGATACCTGCACAACGGCACGTTGAAAGAACGGGCTGTGGGATTTGTGGAAACGGACAACATGACTGCAGAGGCAATATCGGCTAAGATTTTGGAAGTGCTGGAGCCGTTGCAGCTGGACCCGGGGCTGTGCTTTGGATTCGGGTTTGATGGCGCATCAGTCATGTCAGGGAACAGAGGAGGGGTGCATGTGATACTGAGGAAGATGTTTCCCCACACTTTATATGTGCATTGTAACTCACACAGACTTAACCTTGTCCTATGCACAGCAGCTAATGTCTCTCCTAGCATTTCAACTTTTTTCAATATTATAAACAGCTTGCATAACTTTATGACCGGGGCGCACAGACATGCCAAATTCCTGGAAATTCAAAAGCAGATGCGACCAGGGCAAAAAACACTGGAGCTGGAGAGATCCTTTGATGTGCGGTGGAGCTCGTGGTCAAATGCAGTCAGTGAGGTGTTGAAGCTTCTGGGACCTATTTTGGAGACCCTCGCTACATTTTCTGAAACTTCTGGCCGAACAAAACTTGAAGCTGACTCCCTACTGCACCAAATGCAAACAAAAAAGTTTTTGTTTCTGCTTGTCACGTTCAACCAGTTATTTGAAGTCAGCAACTACGCCACCAAGGGCTTGCAATCTTCCACACTATCAGTTACAGATTGTATTGATCTGATCGAAGGGCTCAAGGACAGCTACACAAAAAACTCAGGAATGAAAATGATGCATCTGAGAAAGTAATGGCACTGACAGATGAGCTGATGAATAAACATGAGATTGTGCACTGGGATATCACTGGATCACGCAAGAGGAAGTTGCCGGCCAGGTTATCCAATACGCACGTTGATTCTACTCTGGGCAAATCAGCACCAATACAGCAAAACTCGGACCTACAGAAATTATGGAATGACATACTGGACAAGCAGATGGTGGAGCTGAACACCCGTTTCAAGCCCGACACATATGGCTTTATGAGAGCCGCTGCTGCCTGCTTGCCACGGTCAGACACCTTTGGTGACAAGGCTCTCATCCAGCCCGCCTGCGCGCACTTTTCCATTCCTGTGCAGGACGCAGAGCACAGTGTGTTTGTGCAGCAGCTTAAAAGAAAGTGCACAAATGAGAAAAAAGAAACACTCTCAGTCGGATAAAAACAGGCACCAGGGCATCAATGCTGACAGACAGACTGAACTCTTTGTCCCTGCTTTCATTTGAAAGGGAATTGACTGATTCACTGGAATATAAGGACATTCTTGCTGTGTTCAGCACAAAACCTCGCCGTCTCCTGCTTTAAGCCCCAAAGGTAAATAGCCATCTCAGATTGTTATGCGGTTGTTACGGTTAAATATGTTCTTCTGTAGGCTAATTCTGAATAAGATAAGCTACTGAATTTAAATAGGCCTAAGAAAACAGTTGAGTTCAATAATGTTGGACAGTTCCCTGTCGTGCTGTGTTTTATGAATAAATGGAAAAGACCGTCCAAAGATATAATTCCGTTTCAGTCTTTTTTGTGTGCTGGGAAAGTTCAATAAAGATACAAAGTTAGTTCTACTTCTAAGGTGTATGTCATTGTCCACTTCAGCACTGAGCTGAGGACAGCGACACAAGGGAGCCACACCGGTGCACCGGCGCCGCTGTCCTCAATGCCGCAGAAAAGCGCTGAAACAGAGATAAAGGGGAACCGGTTTTTTGCTTATTTTAACTGGCCCATCCAGTTTTCTGGAGGCCCACCCACAATCAAAATCCTGGCGCCGCTACTGCTGCTCGTTACAAGCATAGTGTCTTTTCAAAGTAAACTTCTGAGTTCTACGGAAACATAGGTCTTTAGCACCAAAAGTACTTAGTTAGGTTCAGGAAAACATCATGTTTGGGTTAAAATGATGTTGACTTTTGGTTTGAGATGGGACAAGAACAGTGGTCTCCTGAGTGAAAGTCCATCCATCAGCCCAAACTCCTCTCCATGCAGACTTTCTCGCCCTGTGTCAGTTGTCGACTGGGTCCAGATTATAGAATCTGCCCTCTTAACTGTGACATTAAACAACTGTTTATTGACAAAATTAATTTTAAAAAAACTGCTATTGTGCAATATAGACCAATGATTCGTCAGTCAGCACCAGACAGACCTGCTGTTAAGGCTGTTCTTAATCAACATCTTCTCACAGCCTGTTCTTATTCTGTAGTCATCAAATACTGCTGCTTGGTCAGTGATTTTCATGTCAGACACTGACTACAAAAGCCCCTTCATTCGTTGAGGTATGATACACTGCCGGGTGACGTCACTTTATGTTACCACTGGATGGTGTCAGCTTGAAATGCTGCCAGGAAACAATGCAACTTACAGAGGTGGACAGTCCCTATAGGGCAGGCAGGAGTGGTGGTGCACAGATCCAGTCACCAGACTTTCACCTGGGAGGCTGGTGTTTACTTCCTGTATGAATGTAGAGCCAAACCATGATGTTCTTTTCTAAACCTAACCACGTGCTTTTGTTGCACAAGGAAATAAACGTAAATTCGAGGTGTTTTACTGATGTTGTAATTACATTTTGAAAAAAGACTGTACGTATCTAACAAGCAGAAACTATACATTTACTGGGAAATTGGAAGTGTATTTTGAAAAGACACAATCCATGACACAGGCATACATTTTCTGTCCCAGCACGTCAGCAAACAACATGGATGTAAACTGTAAGAGAAACTAGACAGGACGGTTTGGGTTCCTGTCCAGACTCCTTTCTTAGGTTACGGCAACAAAAGCACTTTAGCAAAGGAACCCAAAGTTCTGAGGTCCTGGGTCAAGGTCCTGCACTTTGTTCGCCCGCCATCCTCCCCAGCCACCTCCGTCTGAGGCCTACTGTACACAGAACATTGTATTTGGTAGAAATGTTGTTTTTGAACATGATCCAGGCAGCCATTATTCTGCCACAACAACCTAATTAGGAAAGCAGTTTAGTAACATCCAAACATAATTTCCAGGAGACAGGGATGATATATACTGTGGGATGATGTGGGCTGTAAATGTGTGGTGCTGCTGCTGGGCGCTGCTTGTCATTTTGTAGAGTTAATCCTGTTTAAAATACATTGGGCCTTACTTCCATAGCTTGGACATTGTTCCTGTGTGTAATAACACCATTGTCCTCATTAGGTTAATTGCTGAGATGTGGAACACAGTCGCTGTGCAGAGACACATTTTACCCTCAGCCACACTGTCAACAGTCTGCAGGGCACCAGTGTAAGTAGCCACTGGCCTATTAGTCTGATCTTTTTATTCATGACTACTTGAGACTGTTAGCTCTGCATGCAGGGTTTTCACAAATCATGGAGACTGAACAGAACTACGGAAAAAAGGAACCTGGTTTTATCCTTCAACCAGCGATGAAGACAAAGGACATTTATATAAGACATACCCTGAGCTCCTGTGCTTCTCTTACGGGGTTGCATGATGTTAATGGTGTCAGGGCATTAAATATTTAAGGTACAAAATGTTTTAGTGTATAATCACCTGCAAATAAGGATAATTGTGTTTTTGTTGCCTTAGAATGATCTGTTTATATCTACACAGGGAGCAGGTCCTCGTCCACAGAGATCACCATGTTGCACCGCCATGTTTCTACAGTAGCCCAGAATGGACAAACCAAACACTGGCTCTAGATAGGCACAGTCATGTTTGTGTTAGCAGCCTTTCTGCAGTGAGTGTAATTGGAAGAAAAAAAACAAGCAGATTTTTTTCAAGGGAAACTGTTTTTACCGATTTAAATCAGCCGGTCACACATTTCAGAATCAGCTGTTCTTCTCCAGATGATGCAGCTGCAGCTTCTTGTCTCTGTGTTACTAACATTTGTCTGATGGGACCCTGTGACGTTTGTGACCACCAACAGCGCTGTGGAACTGTGTTTTTATGAACTGGTTCCCAGTTAGTTTGTATCTTCAACACACAAACACGACATTCCTGCCAACGCTTCCGCTCACCAACATTTGGTGGTGATAACTTGCCAAGAAACACGGTCATAATCATTTATTTGACTAATTGTTTCAGCACAAGTTACTTTTTCATTAATTAAACAACCATGTGTTCCTGTATTCCCCCTGATCTTAACTAACCTGACACCAAATCAAGTCAGACGAACAGATTGATTGATTGATTGGGAGATTAATCACACAGACTGTTGAAATCTGTGCGATTCATCCAGCACACTTACAGATTTCTGTGCCGTAGATAAAAAATGTATTTCAGTTATTTTTGGCTGCCGCTCAGAGTCCAATTAAAAGAATTTTAAATCAACATGAATTGTGATTTTGGGAGTTTTCAGGTGTGTCTGAGCCGAACATAAAAGTCTGCGGAACACACACACACACACACAGAAAAAACTTTTATTAATCACAAAACTCAGCATGATGCCAAGACATAAAGACATCAGATGGTTGGAAACGATCCCAGCCGACACGACGCAGAGAGGAAAACCTGCCTGGATCTACTCCCACTTCCCTCCTCCTTTATTTGTCTCAAACATCTCAAAGTCAAAGAAATCCTCACAAGGTTAAATCGTTGTGGAACAGCTCAAATTATATTTCTGAGGGAAGGAGCGAGACAGAAAAGCTCTGAGGGCACTTTGCTTTCATTTGATTGGGTGACAATTTTAATTTTTTATTCTGTGGCGACAGGACGAGCGTCCACTAATCACCTCCACGTCCATCAAATCAAGCTCCCCCTCTCCCTCCTCCATCTCCCTCCACAGGATTGAGTTTCAGGGGGAAACTGTTGACCTCTCCACCTTCTTCCAGGTGAGAAAAAGGAGGGATTTTCTTTCTTTTCAGTCTCCCTCCGTCTCTTTCATCACCCTGGTTGTAATTAGCCGGAGCTGAGATTTTTTCCTTTTGTCGGCTCCATGAAAGGTGGATAAGCGTCCTTTGTGCCTCCTCACACCTTTTTTATTTCCTTTTAACAAGCTTTTTTTTAAGAGAAGAAACTCCAAGCCAGCCGCCGTCTCAGAAGCGAGCTGATAACCAAGGGGGAGTTTCTACTTCTCTCTTTTGCCGGCGTCTTTATCTCCCAGGACACAATTAGCTGCTCTATCGCTCATCACCATGCTGGTATTTTTCTCTCTCGTTTTTTTTTCCCTTGCATTTAAAAGCAGCCGTCCTTTGTCGAGGCTCACTCTTGAAAAGTTGCAGTGGAGGAAACACAACTGTGTGTGAAGAGATAAAATGGTCTCAAACCGCTTTGTTCAAAACAGAAACAGCAGCATCCTGAATTTATCCATTTAAAGAAGATGTCACAAAAGCACAAAGACGAAAGTTTGTTCTTCTTTTAGTTGAAAGTTTTAAAGCTCTCCTCAGTTTTCTTCTTCACCTGAAGCACTGAAGGTTTTTTCATTTAATTTGGTATCTTCACATCCTGTGGTCATTTGAAGTTTCCGAAACAGCTGCCGGACTCCTCACATGATTGATTTCTGCTCATTAACCCCACTAATTAAAGAATTACAGGATTCATGTTCTCCAAATGTCTACAAAGGGCCGCTGAATTCCCTCAAGAGGAAATGAGGACACAGATTCAGGGCTGGAAACGTCTCTCTGTGCAGGCTGTTCTCAAAAACTGCTCATACGTTTTCCCATAAAGAATAATGCACCCAAATTTGTGCATATCCCACGTAATCATTAACCAGTATTTGGTGCATAACCCACATACTTTGGATGGCTGCAATCACGTGACCACTGTGCTGTGGGAGTGAACAAGAGGCCAGTCCTGAGCAGTCTTGTAAGGGTGCAGGTTTGAGGTTTGGGTGCTGGATGGGTCACAGAACCATCGACCTTCCTCTGGGACTTTCCCCTGTAGATGCATGTTTGAAACGCGAATCTTAAGTCACTTTAAGGTCTTCA
Source organism: Epinephelus lanceolatus (assembly GCF_041903045.1). Classification (NCBI taxonomy): domain Eukaryota; kingdom Metazoa; phylum Chordata; class Actinopteri; order Perciformes; family Serranidae; genus Epinephelus; species Epinephelus lanceolatus. The sequence continues at coordinate 44,892,152 of NC_135740.1, forward strand.
CAATGTTTCCTTTCGTAAACCTAACCACAGTAACTTTACTTAAATAAACCTAGCCTCCATAACTTTTTGCTAATTACGTACCTTTGCCTTAAGAACATTAACGTTATTCATGGGGTGCAAATTTGTAGGACATCATATAAACTGTTGCGTGTGCATTTTCATAGAATATCTTATGAACATTTCTATGAGGATATGCTGCTCTGTTTCTCAACCAGGATAAAATAAATATACTAAATTTCAAGGTAGATCAGTTTTGATTATTATTCAAATGAAGCCTCTAGTTTTCATCTTAGTGTCATTAAATATCCTTTATGTGGAAGGAATGTTTGGAAAAAGGCATCCTTATACAAGGTCCCATAAACCTGCAGGAGTGTTTTTAACCGGGACAGTCCTCTGTTTCTGTTACTGTTGTTGAGGCCAACTAAAGGGCGCCTCCTGGGTCTCATCCAGATGCTAAAGGGTGCCTCGGAGTGTCTCATGTAGACATTAAAGGGTGCTTCGGTGCGTCTAATACAGACACTAAAGGGTGCCTCAGTGCGCCTCATCCAGGCGCTAAAGGGTGCCTCAGTGCGCCTCATACAGACGCTTAAGGGTGCCTCAGTGTGCCTCATCCAGACACTAAAGCGTGCCTCAGTGCACCTTATCCAGACACTAAAGGGTGCCTCAGTGCACCTTATCCAGACACCAAAGGGTGCCTCATTGCATCTCATCCAGACGCTAAAGGGTGCCTCAGTGCGCCTCATCCAGACGCTAAAGGGTGCCTCAATGCACCTTATCCAGACACTAAAGGGTGCCTCAGTGCACCTCATCCAGAAGCTAAAGGGTGCCTCAGTGCACCTCACCCAGACGCTAAAGGGTGCCTCATTGCATCTCACCCAGACACTAAAGGGTGCCTCATTGCACCTCATCCAGACGCTAAAGGGTGCCTCAGTGCACCTCATCCAGATGCTAAAGGGTGCCTCTGTGCATTATTATTAAGCGCATCAGAAGTGAGAACGCTCTGCCTTCTAAAGTATCATCTCTAAGCTACATGGCAGCCATTAATAACTTGTGTTGAGAAAACTGATATTTTAAAGATGGCTGTTCCTTCGCTCGCTCTTTTTACATTTCTGATTCAGTATTTGATGTCTAAACGGAGCCTTTTTTTTGCTTATGTGTTTGTTTGTGTTTCTCCTCCATTTGGTGTGTTTTCATGTTTTGATGATGGAGTGATGGGAGTGATCTTTGGCCTCTCCACTGTTTATCCTGTTTTCTCTTTTCATGTGTCTTTAACGATGTAAACAAACATTCAGCCGATGCTCTTCACTTCATCTGCAGCCACAGAGCAACCCGGCAATTAAAACTGGAGCTGTTGAGCTGAACTGGCTTCATACACATTAGGACAACATGATGAGGAGCCTGTACGTGCATCAGGTAACACCAAATAATAAATGAAACTATTAGCAGAGCGCTCAGTAAATGAAACAAACTGTTTAAACTCTGTTTTAACAAGCTGAGTCTCCTCTGGGTTTGTTCATCTGCAGCTCATTTACAATTAAGAGATCTCTTCAACATGTAGAGCCGATGCCTTCAATGTGGGATTCATCGTGAACACTGAGGGTTGAATATGAAGACCTGAGATTGAATTCTTGCCCAAATAACGGCCTTTTTCCTCGAATAAACACCTGCAAGGTCGCAGGATTTTATGGTGGTATCAATATTGTAGCCGCGGCCTTAAATTCTTGGTACTTTTCATTCCGATATGGCAGCTTGCAGTCCTTTTGTGCCGCTTCATTTTAATTAGATTTTTTGGAATAAATGTGAATAAAGCAGAGAGCGGAATCTGTGGCTCTACAAACAGAGGTCTGGACTGAAAAGCTGGTGAAGTGAAAATGCACTCGTTGAAAAGTTCAAAGCAGCAGTCAGTCAGTCAGTCAGTCAGTCAGTCAGTGAGTGAGTGAGTGAGTGAGTGAGTGAGTGAGTGAGTGAGTGAGTGAGTGAGTGCAGGCAAACAGATTCAAACTGAAGCAGCCAGACAGGCACCAAACATGAACAGGGACTGGAGTGCATAGCAGTGCAGGCACAACATACCGGGGGACTAACGACGGGATGAGGAGCAGGTGTGCAGGTGAGTGTGGGAATCAGGTGATGAGGAGAGGCAGGAACTCACTGAGGATAACGAGCCGGTGGCAGAGTCTGAGGTGACAGCAGAATTAGGCCTTGTTCACACTGCCAGCTCAGATCTGTTTTTTTGGCAGATCCAGATTGATTTTAGAAAGTCTGCACAGCAAAAAACAAAAAACAGAGACATGAAAGATGATTTTGTAAAATTACATCCAAACCACATTTTGAGCTGATCTGAAATGGAAATCCAGTTGAATTTCCACAGATACGTTTCACACTGGGGTCTAACAGTGACCAACAATTCAGTATCATTGATGCAGTGTAAAAAATATGGTTTGTATCATCATCTTTGATAAAGCGTAAAGAAATTAGATGAACTTTGTTGATTTCTGAGGGGGATTCAATTTCTTCGCTCTGTTGTCATACACACACACACACACACACACACACACACACACACACACACACACACACACACACACACACAGGCCCGAAATACACACAGACACAAACAGGACCTATACATGCATTACATGGAGGGATGTCAGAGCGAGGCTACCTTGCACAGAGGCGCAGGGGGAGTTGGGGGTTCAGCGCCTTGCTTTGGGGCACCTCGGCAGTGCCCAGGGGGTGGGATGGCACCTCTCCAGCTACCAGTCCACACTCCATGCTTGGTCTGTGTGGAGACTTGAGCCGGCAACCCTCTTGTTCCCAACCCTGGTCCTTATGGACTGAGCTACTGCTGCACCCCTTTGAGATAAGCCTGTATTTTGAAATTAAAACAGCACCATGCAGCCAAGAAAAGACGACAAGGAGATTTAAATATGTATACATATATTCTGATATGTCCATTTCAAACGCTGTAAACATCCCTTCTCTCATACCACCATGCATTTTTCATCAGATTTTACAAAATAAAAACACAAAACATATTGATCCAAAAGATTTTTTAATATAGAAACACAAACAAACAATTATGAACACTCCATTAGTTCTTTAAACTATGTATATTATTTCATTTTTTAAATGTTTATTTTTATGAGCAGAGTGAAGAGGCGTGCATGATGGTCATCATTCATTCCTCTGGCGCCTAGGCGTGTTTTTGCACCACATGGTACATACTGTAATTATCATTACAAGTGAACAACATGACAGGGAAGACAGAAGCCTTAGCCATCGTGACAGTTCAACTTAGGACCCAAATGCAAACACAACCAGGAAACTGTGGATGGTTAAAGGCAGTTTATTGTAGTTTGAGGAAGAGGAGCTGGAGACTTGATGGCTGAGGTGGGCAGGGAATGACAAAGCAGAGCAGGCAGAGGGGCTGAGGACAGAGCAATCCAAATCTGGAGGCAGAGGACAAGGACGAGGGTGGATGTGGCGGGTTATAGTTGAAGCAGGTGTGGTGAACCTGAGATACAAAACAAAGTGTGAACTGAGGTCCAAAAAGACAAAGTGTCAAAGAACTTAGACATTGGCCTTGGTGTCTGCACCAGAGAGGAGACTGAACGATCTGGCAGAGTGTGGATATCTGAGGCAGGTTTTATACTGCAGTGGCTTGATTGTTGATGACGTTCAGGTGTGCAGGTTCAGCAGCTGCTGGCTCTCAGGAGGATTAGCAGGAGGAGGGAACCAGGAGGCCACGCCCAGCTAACACACTGAGACAGACTGAAAACAAACACGAGACACTGGGGAGGGGAAACAGGAAACACAAGGGAGAGGCAAAGCTGAAACCACAACATTAGCCTTCTGCTAGTAGTGATGAAACAAAACCAGCATCAGATGGACTGTATTCATAATCAATACGCCACAATAATATAAATAACCAGCGCCAAATTATCAGTCAATGAGAATGTGTGTGTGGGCGGGGCATAAGCACATACAGCCAGCAGCAGCAGCGACCCACCGCCGGCACAGCAGACTTTACTACAAGCTGATTGGCTGTTGAAGCAGGTGACGTGCTTTAAAACCAGCCACTGGCTGCTCCCTGTATGGCCGAGTTGCAGGTGACACCATCAGCTGGCTTGAGTCAAGCTCAGACCAGCAAGTTCACACTGCTACTTTCCTCTGCAACATTCTAAAAAAAAGGTTCGGTCTTGTCACAAATCTTCAGTCTGAACTGGGCTTTAGCTTCCTGCAAAAAATAATGAATGTTTATTATGATTAATTTTTTAGATCGATTTAAACAGGATCATACAAACAACGATCCCCAGCGGCCGTCTGCCTGTCGGGATTTCTCTGTCTAAAGAGTTAAGGCTCAAAGGATGTTTCTTAATCAAATTTTGTTCTTGATTTAAGTGCAGTTTTCTGCTTATTAACTTATTCATGACACAAATATGAACACATTAAATATGTCAAAATAAAAAGATGCAGTTTAATGGAAAAATAAAAACATCATGTCACTTCACTTTAAAGAAAATCCAGTTTGTATAAAACTTCCTTGATTTCAGAGTAGTTACAGACAGGAGCTGTCACTCATCCATTAATGTCAGAGTGTTTTTTAAGTGACAAACTGTTGATTTTCTTTCCTATTCAGCCGCAGACGCTCCAATATCACTGATGAGTTGTGTTCTGCTGTTTGAAAGGAAGCATTTACAATGCTGGTGAGGTGGCATTGATTTTTTAAAGACTATCCATATCCATACGGGATGAAATAACACTCGGGCGTTTTCTCCGATATGTTCTCAGATATGGTCTATTGATAACATATTTTCAAAAGCATGCAAAACACTGCACAAGGACCCTCCACGGATATATTCTATGTTCAAAGAACCCTGAACGTCTCCCGGCTGCCTCTGAAAGAGATTCAACAAAGTCTGACAACCTCGTCGTCATTAGTCACACTCTCCAAAACCACGCCATACTTCTCATCCTTCACTGGAGCCTCCTCTGATGGAGGATTTGCTTGTTAAAAGTTCTGTCAAAATATTTTTTAAATCTCTGCTCGCTCACGGTGAGCAGGCGATATCTGGTGATAGTGGAGCTGCTCAGACATGGGGGGCCCCCTCTGACATGGAGGAATGTGAGCAGGAGAATTCAAATCAGGCTGCATGCAGTGATGGTTGCAGGGATGTGCTCTGGGTCAGAATTTTAACTCTGCTGGTCACTCATTAAAAACACAACAGGCTTTTCTTCTGGTCAATTTGGAAATCCACAGGCGCTCACAGATCAATAAATATCTGTAAGTGTGAGCTCTCGATGTTCACAGCCCCCTGAAATCCAGGCTGAAAATCAACATGGCCGCTGTCTTTCTGCATATTTGTGTCCTGTGGAAAGTCATCAGGCAGGAGGTCCTTCAGCTCATCCAACAGTCTGGTCCAGAATCCATGGACCTAATAACCCAATGTGTCTGTGGTGCTGCCACCAGACCTAAAGCTTTCACTTTACAGAAGAGATATCAAAATCTAACTGGCGGATTTCCATCAGATCTCAAAGTTTTGGTGACGGAGTGCCAGTTCAGAGGGACAGTGTATGATTGAGGGCTGCACATGTAAGCAGCGTACCTCACCTGGTCAACGCTGCCACAGACAAGGACAAAGACAGAATACAGCGCATCATACACTCTGTTGAGAAGATCGGCTGATTGGCTGCAATCTGCAGATCCTCCAGGAGCCTGAAGCAGCCCTCCCAGACGAAAATGCTTGTTAGTTTTATGGTGACATTTTAGTCATTTTTATCCTTCACAGTTTCAGTCAACAAAAATTCACAACATTTTAGTCACTTTTAATCAAAATGTTTTTTTCTCTTTAAACTAAGATTGGTAAGATTGGTATCTGACATTTGAGTCCAGGTGACAAGCTGTATAAAAATGTCATTTTGACTTGTTTGTTTTCCACAACTCCAAATAATTTCTGCACACTTCCAAACTGTCATGTCTCCAGCAGTGTGTGACAGGTTTAAGGGCTGATTTACGAGCACACACTTACTGATCATCATCTGAAAAGCTCAACATCTCTCTATTTATGCTCTCAACAAATAACTAATGTGAGCCAACTAGGATTTGTCCCCAGGTTCATTGTAAACTCTGACTTATCCATGTGACTGTTAAGAAGCAGAAACATAACTTGTTTCTTCATGTGCAGCATGCTAGTCTGGAGGTTTAAACTGGTGTCCTCTCACAGAGTTGGTGATTCAAACTAAACTTTCATCTCTGTCAGAGAAAACTGATCTGAGTTCAGACTGTTTACTTACAGCACAGCTACACTCACAGATAACTGAGCCTCCTACCTGCCTGTCAAACACCATCAACCCACAAACCTTCTCCAGTCCGGACTGAGTGGAGTCCTGCGGGGTGAAGCTGTGAAGGCTGCGAGCGGAGCTAGCTGCTAACAGCCACCGCTGCAACTAACAAACTCCACAAATCCATTCAGCAGCTCCACCATCCACAGTCAGACACAAACGAGCTGCCACATTACAGTTCACAACTTGGACTGACATCTGATGCTGTTTTTCAGGCTAGCTAAAGAACCCGGTGCTGACTATTTACTGGAGTTTACAGCCGGTCAGCGCTACAATCTTTTATTGCTCATGTGACATTAGATGATAATTGGAAGCAAGCTGACCTTTTACATTGGCATGATACGTGGCCGGGCGCTGTCAGTGAGTAACAGCACCTGACGACGTCAGGGGGAAACGCGGCCAGACAACAACAGAAGAGGACGGTGTTCGCGTCCTGTATGAATGTAAAATCAAATTCCATATTTTTTTCCTCAACCTTGCCCTGTGCTTTTGTTGTTGAAGGAAGAAAACATCAATTTGCTGTGTTGTACTGACATTTATTTTGAAAGAGACTGTATGCAAACTGTACATTTCCTGTGAAAACAGAAGTGTATTTTGGCTGAAGTTGAATGTCAAGGACAGTTGTGTTGAAACTTTACATTTCCTTAAATATCAGTGTCGTGCCAGCACTGCGGTGAAGTCGTGGTCAGTTTAGGCACAAAAACCACTTGGTAGGGTCAGGAAAATGGCTACAAACACAAATATCCTGGACTGTCTTTAAAGAATACCTGCTTTCTTGTTTGTTGGAACAGATGTCTGCAGCTGTCCACTGCTTAGCAAGATTCTCATCCCTCACCACCGCCCCCCACCCCCCCCCACCCCCCCTGTAATGAACATTTCATCCTGCAGGGGCCGCCAGCCTCCGCAGATTGCAGGTTTGGGGAAAGGCCCCCATTCTAATGTGTCTTTGAAGCTCGTGGTGTGTTCGTGAAGCGGCCTGGCAGAGAGTTGTCACTGCTAGTGGCGTAAAAGGATGAATGAGACATCATGTCTTCATTGATTTGTGCTCACAGGGTTTATTTGGCAGAGGATTATTGTGTGATGTGAACGCCGCCTCGCTCTCCGTGTCATTTAAAGAGCTCGCTCCCCACTGCAGTCTTTGATCCCACTCTCCTCGAAGACAGCGGGACGCCGCCGCTCATTCTTCAACCGCAGCTCAGCAGTCAGAACTGACACGCAGCAGACAGGACAACAGCTACCTGCACACCCGTCCGTCTGTACGCCTTTCAGTCTGTCTGTACGCCTGTCTGTCTGTGTGTTGGGGTTGGAAACAGATCACCACCTGTGGAATACATTTCACAGCTCCTTTCCATAATTTCAGGGATGAGGGAGTGTCTGAGCCCCCGAAAAGATGCAATGAGACTAATAATTGGGAGCAAGGGGAATCAAAAATACGACTCATGAAAGTAAAAATTATGATTGTGATGCTGCAGGTTTAAATGATCAGGACTTATCTTATAAATATGACTCACCAACATAAACATATAGAAATGTAACAAATCAAAATACATAATGGGTTTCCTCCAGGTGCTCCGGCTTCCTCCCACAGTCCAAAGACATGCAGGTTAATTGGTGACTCTAAATTGTCCGTAGGTGTGAATGTGAGTGTGAATGGTTGTCTGTCTCTATGTGTCAGCCCTGTGATAGTCTGGTGACCTGTCCAGGGTGAACCCTGCCTCTCGCCCAGTGTCAGCTGGGATAGGCTTCACCCCCTGTGACCCCCAACAGGATGAGCAGTGATGGAAAATGAATGAATGAATGAATAAATGAATTTACAGTCATAATTAGAAGAAACTGATAAAACAGTTTCATAACAGTGTTTCCACACTAAGAAGAGTTAGGTTTGATATGGTCACATTTTTTCAGAGAATCTTGTTTAGATCAAGAAACACTTTTACAAGAGAAACCTGATAGAGACCTGAGGTGTCGCCATTCTTCAGAAACAAAATGTTTGTTTATTGACGTTAGGAGAGAGCGGGCGATGTGTTTGGCATCGTCAAAGTTAAAGGTCAATGTCAGGATTCTTCCTCAAACAAAATTCACCGTTCTCTGGTCACCTTACCAAGACTGAGTCAGTGGAATATTTAATAAGAACTAGGGCTGTCAAGTGATTAAAAAATTAAAGTAATTAAAATTTTGATTTGAACAAATTTTGGCAGATGTGTCGTAGTAAAGCTGCTGGATTTTGGACACAGTTGTTTCCCTGTCTTCCACCATGGAAACTGGTGTGCAAATGATTTTGTAAGGGAGTTAGTTGGTCAGTTACAGGCAGACGCTTGGTCGAGTGTGGCTTGACGAGTCTGACTGCTAGCATTAGCATCAGAGGCTGTGCTAGCTCTCCACGTTCGCTGATAAATGCTTTGTGTTGAGGTGATATTTCAGGCTTTAAGTTCTCTGATGGTACGAAAATTCTTTACTGCAGAAACTGCAGAGGACAGTGCTCCTATCAACAGCTCCATCTGGGTGTTTTTTAAATGTAATTGCTCCATTCACGGGGCCGAGCAGCGTCGTCTCGTCTGCCTCCATCATGTGGCAAAGACACTGTGGCCTGGGGCACCACGTACATAATCAGTGTCAGTTTTTGAAATTATTTTGACAGCCCTAATAAAAAGACAAAAATATCACAGGCACTCTCAGAGCTCAGAGCTCAGGCCCGATGTGAGGAAGAGTGGAGGAGTTCATCTTCATCGTTCTTAATCAGCACAAGTGATTTGATCACTGACTTGTTGCAGTTGTTATGTCTACAGTCTGTGTGACATATGACACCCCACCATAAACTAGTAAGTCATCATTTTAACGTAAATATCAGAATTAAAAGATGCTCAGTAGAACATTATTTTGATCATCCACAATGTTTCATTTCCTGTATGTGTTTTTTTTCCAGGAGGGAGGGAGGGAGCGTCCTTCAGCAGCAGACTGATCCCTGATTCCCTCCAGGCTCGTCTCACTGAATGTGCTGAGGTCTGACTTACAGCAGGTGCATTGTGGGTTTGATTCAACAGACAGGCAGGTTGTTGTTGCTGTTGTTGTTCGGTGTAAAAAAACATCAAACCAGCAGAGTTACAACAGCCTGAGGGCATCACGGCAGATGGAAAAGTTTTGTGTTTTGTTTTTGGCGGGGAGGGGCCGCGGTGCTGTGATTGATTTCTGCAGAGTCAAAGGGGCTCCTTCCTTTCTCTGACAAACACTGAGAGGAATCTACACTTTGTTATGGGAAATATTTTATAGATCTGGAGTCTGGTTTTGTCAAAATCCTGACTTTAGGAAGCAGAGCAGTTTTTTTTCCAACTACTGAATACATATTTGCAAAACCAACAGAAAAGTCAGTCACCTCCTGTTTAACTGTTCATTTAACAAGAATGTTAAATGTAGTTTTAGTTTCTTACAAAAAATTACAGTTGGTTTAATGTGACATTTTAATGTGTTTTGTTCGGTTTCAGTCTAATTTTAGTCATTGTTTTCAGCCCTGTCTTCAAGCATCAGCGCTGCCGGTATGAGCCCATGCATCACGCACTGTGAGAGGGCAGCAGTGCTGGAGGGGCAACCAGAACATCCCAATATGTTCATCATCCATCAGAATCATATGCACTGTATTAACTCTCTCAGTTAAGGCCCTCTTGGACATAATGCTGTTTGAGCTGCGCTGCTGTTGGTTCAGTGAACACAGCGCAGTGGCTGCTTGATTTTATGCTATTAGTACAATTATTAATAGCTTACAGTCAGTTGCCTCTGCTGAGTGCAGTTTTTTGAAACTTAGGGCCTGTCCCAATACCCACCCTTCCCATAGAAATACCCACTTGCACTTGGTTGAGCACGTTCACGTTTAGGCTAGTGGTGTCCCAAAACAGAAGTGAGATAGTGGAAGTGGTTTCCAACACTCAAAACCCGCCCTAGATTCCAAGGGAGCCCCGACCCACACTTTCAACGAAGTGGAAGATGAAATTTCCCAGAACACCTTGCGAAGTCAGCAACTTCGGCAAGTTTTGGAAAACATTTTGTTACTGTACGACCGGATTGTAGGCTATACAAACAACAGATGGTTGGACTAGCGTGAACTCATCAGCAACTGGGTTGAACACAGCGTCAAAATATTTAAACAAATCAACTTACCCGAACAGAATCGATCAGAACTAGAAGACGTCGTAGGCGCCTCCTGTTTTCAGCATTTCTTCTCCGTTGATTCATCAGACAGAGAAGATAAACATAGCACACGCCACAACACAAGCGCTGGAGCCGGCATTTTCAAACCTGAATGACTACCGGTATCTTGCATCACTACTACGTGTGATAAATGCATGCATGTCGGCCACGCCGATTTGCATGAAGTGGTGTCTCGTTTCTTAGGGAAAGATCTCTACCCTAATATTTCTCACTTCCCTCATCAAGGGTTATCTCGCAAACGAGGGCACTCAATACCAAGTGGAAGATTTAAGGGGTAGAAATGGGATTGGGCCTTAAGCTCATTAAAACATACTTGTGTTCACCAATGGGACAGGAACATCTTAATGGTCTTGCTGTCTTTAGGATCAATGCTAAACTCACTCAGAAGCTGTCATATGATGACATAATTAACAAACTGGCGTCCAGGTCATGCAGACATGTGTACCTTTGTAGCGCCTCCTGCAACTGCTGAAGAATGCCTTAAAGAACGGTGATGCACTGTGATGCACCTCACACACAAACTAGCCAACAAACGCTCACCTGACACAATCAAGCAGCTCCGTCTCCCACACATGCAGCACAGCGCTGTACTGCACGTGTGCTACTGTGGTCATTTCATTTCACTGACTGATTTAGCGCAACACGTGCAACATACAGACCCATGTCACACTATAGACTCATGAACACACAGATTAAACAGAGGAGCAGCTCTGAGTGTTGCTGATGAACTTGTGAGTGAGTGAGTGAGTGAGTGAGTGAGTGAGTGGGGCAGAGCTGTGCAGAAAGTATGAGAAGAGAGATGCACACTTTTAGGAAGAACAATGCTTTGTCACGCAACTTGACCCTATATCAATTTTAACAGTACTGTCTTAGTCCGCTACTATTGATAATACCACATAAACTGTCAAAATAATGAACGAGCTACCGTGATGTCACCCATTGGTTTGTGGACTCCCGTTTTGAAGCCTCAAGTTCAACATTATGGCCGTTGCCATCTTGGGTTTTTTGGAGCCAGAAGTGACCATATTTGGGCAACAGGCTGGGGCTGTGGAGGAACGAGGGATGGGTCTGACTGAGAAGCGGAGGACAACATCGGCAGACAGCCTGTCCCTCAAAGTGGCCACGCCCCTAATTATGAGTAACTTTCAGCCTTAAAAAAATGTAAACAGGTGAGTCATATAAAAATTCACCGCCTGTACAGTCGTCATGAATGTTGACATTAGCTATAGAGACTGAATTTGTTTTTGGTACCATGCTGTAGACATGTTTATTTCTGCTGTAAAGTTGAGTTTCACATGTTGACTTCATTTTTCAGCCTCAGAGGATGCTGCCTATACTACTACTACTGTTTCCTCTGCAGCCCACTGTATAGTGATGAGATGGGAGGATTGCAGCTCGTCGCTCATGTCTGAAAGATCTTTTGTTCCTAATACTAGAACTGCTGCTAGTACCATACAGCAGTTACTCCTGCTACTACATGTCCTCCTGCTACTCCAGGTGCTGCAGCACTTGCAGGTGAACTACAACAGCTACTGCGATGGTGGTTAGTAGTCCTCGCGCAGCAGCAGCAGGCGTGTCGTCTAAACTCTCTCAGCAGGAGATTTGGGCTCTTACTCGTCATTTCATCATTGGATGGTAAATTATACCAGATGAGGGGAGCCGAGCATCCTGGGAGAGCCGGCCAGCGTTTTGCCAATCTGTTGCCGTGGTGACGGCTGTGAGGGCTATGATTCCCTGTCTTTGTCTCCCCTCTTCTCCCTGCGCTCCGGGTGGGCGGTGTGGTTAATACTCGTTATGTTCGTTACATTCATTACGTTTGACAGTTTAAATGGGCTGTTTTTTCTCTGTTCTCTTGTTTCTGTGTGTTTTCTTCTTCTTCTTCTCCTTCTCCTTCTCCTTCTCCTTCTCCTTCTCCTTCTTCTTCTTCTTCTTCTTCTCTGTCTGCTGCTGGTGGAGGCCAGTCGCTCTCTTTTTTCTCCCGCTGCCTCCAGATCAGATTTTTCTCTCTTCCCTCGTCTCTCTGCCTCTCTCTCCACCTCACTGATGGTTAGAGCTTAGAGTCTATTCACCAGAGAGATGAAGCAACAGCTTTCCACTGCTTACACCCCTCATCCCTCCATCCCTCTGTTCCTCCGTTCCTCCACCCCCCTCTCTCTAAACCCCACAGACACATTAATCCTTCGCTCAGGCTCAGTTTACAGACACAATAGGCCTCAAAGAATTGGACTTGAGATAATTGTGTTGCTATCCCATTTCACCTGGAATGGAATCGCGTGGCGCTCACCACAAAGCTCCGGGTACCCCGCCTCCACACACACACACACACACGCGCGCGCGCGCACACACACGCAGATGGAGTAGGTTTTGGCGGTCAGAGCGCTGTAATTATTTCCCCCTCTATTCATAATCATCATCATAAAAATTCACCACCACAGGCTCGAGTCCACACTCCTGGCCCCACCGTGTCTGTTTGATGTGTTGTCATGACGATATGGCGGCAATATGGTGCATGCCCGGTGCCTGTGTTGTTGCGGGGGACTGTGGGTAATTAACGGCCGCGCCAATATGGCCGAACACCTGCTCTGGCGGGCCCCGCCGGTCATCTGGGTTGGCAACCCCCTCGACCTCTCGACAAACACCAGGAGGGAGGAAACGGTCGGGTGGAAACTCGTTAAAGTAGGAGGATGGTTGTGTTGGAAGTACGAACAGGTGGAAACTGTCAGGTGGAGCGTCGGGGGAGGACAGATTGACGATTCTCGGGCTCACTCGCCGATGCAGTCGGCTGAATTCACCATCACTGGAGAGGAAAATAGTGTTAGCTTTGGAAAGTAAAAAGGGAAGAATTTTCCTCAACACTGAGACACGACACGGCCAAAAGTATGTAGACGCCCGAGCATGACACCCATATGGGCAGGAATCTGCTGCAGTAACAGCCTGTCCTCCCATTCATCCACAGGAGCATTGTGGGTAATGAGGTCTGGCTCGCAGTAGGTGTTCCAATTCATCCAAACATGTTGGACGGGCCGAGGTCAGAAATCTGTGCAAGCCAGTCAAGTTCCTTCACACAAAACTGAGAAAATCATTTTCTTCCTGGAGCTGCCGAGTCGCTGTCGTGTTGACACAGGAAGGAGACGAATGCCAAAGCAGGGATACTCAACTTGCTTTGGACAGGGGCCACTTTTGCAGTTACTTTTTGCCAGTTAATAAACAAGCACTAATCATATCTTTCAGTATGTACAGTATAATAAATGAATCATTTGCTGTTCGCACTGATCTTTGCTGAGAGGCACATCCAGTCACAGCAGGGCATTATGACAGAATGGGCCCCTGGGCTCAGAGATAGCTGTTTTGTGTCTCTTTAAACTGTCAATTTGTGGGGGGTGGTTTGGGGGGTAACTTTGTGTCCTTTGTGTCTCTTCGTGTCTCTTTGTATTTATTTTGTGTCTCTGTAGTCATGTTGTGTCTCTTGGAGGTAATTATAGGGGGTTTAAGGTAAGTTTGTGTTATGTTACGTCTCTTTTTGGTCATTTTGTGGCCCTTTTTTGGATGTTTCGCCTGTTTAGTAGTATTCTATGTCTCTTAGCAGTTCCTTTGCATCTCTTTGTGTTTTTTTTTTTTGTTGCTCTTCATGGTCGGTACCAAATTAATCATTTACTTCATATTCACTGTGAATCATAAAATGGTCGGAGGGCCACCACATCCTTTCACGGGCCATAATTTTAGTTAGTTACTCTTGTCTACTGTTGTTCTGTGCTGTTGACCAACAGAACAACAGAGCCCTCTGTCAAACACAATATGAAGACGTGAAGAGGAATGTTGTTTAGTTTATTTCAGTGAAACTGGGGTCAGTTTCAACAAACGTGACACAGAAGCTGAGAGAAGAGACCTGCAAACGAGACATTGTCTTAGACCCGGTTTGAAATCACGTACCAACATAAAACTACATATGATATCAAACTATGTATTTAGTGCATTCTTCCTGCAGAGTATGTGGATTTTGTGTATGAATGAGAAATGCTAGGATGTAGACTGTTAGCACAGGTACAGTTAAAGCCCAGCTCAGACCAAATATTCTTGATGATACAAGTTAATACTTGCAGCTACTTGTAATGCGCCTGTCTGCAACATTCTGAAACTTCCCAGTTTACACCAGTGTGACTGGACGAAAGGGTGCATCGTCTCCACAGCAACAACTTTATGTACATTGGTTCTGAATTTCAGCTTTTCAGACTAATTCTGTTGCTGAATATTATTTGTGTCTTCTTAAAATAAGAACCAGGATAATGATAGTGAGATGCTGGCTACAGTTCCATCTCTGGCAGCGCTCGACAGTGCGAGCGTTTCACTCACATTTGCGACTAAAAATAGGTGTGTGCGTAAAATATATTTAGGGGCACATGTGCGCATAAAAAAAACAGCCAAAGCAGCCTATATTTTTGTCAATAAAAAAATATGATAATCTAACCGCAAATGTTGGAGGAACTCATGTCAGTTAGCAGGTCCTCCGTGACAAGAGCATCCGAAAAAACACATTAAACTGTTTGATTCAGTGTTTTACCAGGTTTAAATCAGCTGATCCGTTTTTTCTGGAGAGGAAGAGACCTCTGTGGATATTTCAGCTCCTGGTAAAAACCCCCCGAACACTGAAGGAATTCTAACCAGGAGAAGTTTCAGCTAGTTGCAATCTGCAATCCTCACCGCTAGACACCACCACAATCTGACACACTGGACCATTAACTTGTTGAGTTGTATAATATGTTTGGATCTATTTTATCAGATCATATTCAGTTATTGTATATTTATGTATTGTGATATTAAAGTCAACCAGGTGACAAACAGCTGTGCAACATGACCTTGACAACATTTACGATGCGCATGGACACAGTGCTAATATGAGATATTGAGCTGTAACTGCCCCGACTAAAAGTGTTGCTGACGTTCTTCGTCTTTGTCGATGAGAAGCTTCATCTGTCCATCACTGGAGAAGAAAAATAACCTCTTGTATATAAATAAATACCCAGATAACTTCAGCTGTTTCTTCTTGTCTCTCTTCCCCTCTGATCAATGGGCTTCAAGCTCTGCCATCAACGACTACAAATATTTTGCATCGCCTTGAATTTTGGGGCCCATGGTATCAGATAAAAGCAGAAGGTGTGCTGGATGGGAGAGTTTTATTATTTCCTATACAGGCTATCTTTGGGCTTATGATGAAAATAATTTATCTTTATTCTCCTGACAAAGTCTGATCTGTTGTATTTTGTAATGTCTTGGACCTTTTTTAAAACTTTGAGTAATAACAGTTTAAGAAGTGGAGAGAAGCTTTTGGGAAACTTGAGGACACAAACACACACATGCACACACACACACACACACACACACACACACACACATGCACACAACTGTACGTGCAGAGTTCTTCCTCCCTGCCTACGAGCTTCACCCTTTGTCCCGTTATCTTTTGTTCTGCGTTTGATCTGCTGATTACATAATTGCCATTGTATAATCGTGCTTTTATAAAACTGACCTGCATAATCAGGCCACCTTAGATGCAGTTTCTCAGACGTGCTGAGAGCAAAAGAAACATTATGTAAGAGTTATTTACCGCCACGGGTCACTGGAGTTTATGGTGATTAGACTTTATTATTTACAGAAATACAGATATTTATAAAAAAAACTGATGACAACAGAGAACAGAAAGCAATCATCAAACTGATGCTGAGGAGATGTTTCTGGATCAGTCAGCTGAAGCTTTAACATTCTCCACCGGTTTGTACAAGTACTGCAGTAATATGCATCGAGAAGCACTTGTGCTAATTATAAAACAATGTGTTTTATGTGTTGAACGATTTCTGTCTCTCTGGAGAGTACAGTATATTTAAATTATTATTCTGCCAAACATTCATATTTTAGCGCAGGCTCTAGTTGCCAGATCTATTTTATAATCAAGAGCTAAAACCAAATCCTTCCATCCGTCTGCACAAACTGCCTACAAGTGTCGGAGTACAGCAGAAACAGCAGTTACCTTACAGTATGTGCTCTATAGTTGACTGGATTGAACAGGACGATACTTCTGGTAATTGGTTTCAGTGCTTCTCAGACCTTTTTTAATGTCCTGACTTTAAAATACGTTTTCAGCTGAGTATGTTTAGTAGAAAGAAAAAAATGCTGACATAAAGACGTTTAATAAAATGAGGTAAAATCTGTGTGTAGTGGTCGCAACATTAGATACAAACAATTTAAAATCCATTTTCTTGAATGTGCAGGACTTTTGATGCTGTGGTTGCATATAAGCAACAGCAGTTGACCCTACTGCATCATGCTGTACACTGCCACCCACTGGCCAGCTGCTGTAAATCAGTGTTGCCAACTTAGCGACTTTGTCGCTATATTTAGCAACTTTTCAGACCCCTCTAGCGACTCTTTTTCAAAAAAGCGACTAGCGACAAATCTAGCGACTTTTTCTGATGTTATTGAAGACTTCTGGAGACTCTGTTGTGAGAGCACGTATCATTCTTATTCTTCTCAACGAGCAGCGGATGCTGCCGTGGGCTCCTGTCTCGCCTCAAAGCACTCAGATGGCCCAGTCCTCCCTCCCAGCAGCAGTCAGAGCAGGAGATGTTAACCCCTCCACGTCCAGACTGCAAGTGAATCGTGCATGGGCGGAACCGCCGCTGGCTGATCCCGACCGGGTTTACAGTCAGGGCGGGATGTACAAATTGTCTTTGTCTAATATAAATCACTGAAAGAAGGTTCATTTGTAGTTCTAAACATATTCAGGGTGTTTTTTTACTCAGTTTTTGTTTCTCCCACGACGTTATTCCTCTCTCCTACAGCAGCCATTACAATTACATGCATATGGACAATTATGCAAATTAGGCGATGACATCATTTAGCGACTTCTAGTGACTTTTAGGACAGCCAATAGCTACTTTTCTTACTGAGGAGTTGGCAACAGTGCTGTAAATGCAACACAAATCCCTCAAAATCAAAATGGCTGACAGAATGCAAGAAATGTTGTGCAGCCTGGGAATATCTTGCCAATCGTTCTAAAGTAGGAGACCCTTGAAGGTAAATAAAATTTGGTAACATCCAGTAACATCTAAGGAGCAGTTGTTAAAATTTCCAAGTATTGTTTTTATGTTTGGAGGAAATTATGATAGATTATTTGTCCAGGACAGTGTCCATCATGTATCACTGGCTATATTTCACTCACATCCATTCTTCCATTTTCATTTGCTTATCTGAGGCCGAATCGTGGGGGCAGCAGGGTGAGCAAAGTATTCCAAACGTTCCTCTTCGCAGTAATATTTTCCAGCTCCTCCTGGAGGACCCCGAGGCGTTCCCAGGCCAGATGAGATATATAATCCCTCTAGTGTGTTCTGGGTCTGCCCCGGGGCCTCCCACCAGTGGGACGTGCTGGGAACACCTCTAACAGGAGGCGCCCAGGAGGATCCTGATCAGATGCCCAACCACCTCAACTGACCCCTTTCGACATGAAGGAGCAGTGGCTCTACTCTGAGCTCCCTCTGGATGTCTGAGCTCTCAGGCTGAAATGAAATGAAATAACAATCACAAGTTTCCCCTGCAGTGCTCGAAGTTACCTCCAGGTACAAGTCCCCCGTGTGAGAAACAAAGCTCTAAAACACCTCCATGTTTTTTTGAGTTAGTAGTCTTTTTTATAGAGATTGCACTAAAGAGCCGCTACAAAGTCTCTTCTTTACGTTGCCTTGCATTTTTACACAGAACCAAACAGGAGCCATTACATTTAACAGCATTGTCTGCATCTAGTGCAACGTATTCTCATAGAATTGTTTATGTGTCATCCTAGAAATGTGCACCCCAGGAGTGACGTTATATCCTGAATGTACAGTTATGTAATTAAGGTAAAGTTACAGAGGTAAGGTTTAGGCAAGTAAAGTTATTGGGGTTAGGGTTAGGAAAACAAACATGGTGAGGACGTACCTTAAAATGATGTTTGCTCAAGTCCCGGATGAAGGTCAGTTTTTTTGTGATTCATCCACCACCCCAACCTGCCTCCTCACAAGCGTCCTTGTTTACTGCCATCGGCGCATTGTTTACGTGATCGCAGCCTTTAAAAATACGTGGAATATGTACAAATTTGTGTGCATTGCTTTTTGTAGGAAAACATACACAAAATTTGTAAGATCAGCCTGTTTAGTGTGACATATAAGACACGCGTTGGCAGCACTTTCTAAACAACACCAATGGCATAACATGGTGATAACAATAATGTACCGTTCTGGACCTCACATTGTCCCACTTTGCGGAGATTTTTGGAGCTAGCTGCTAACTAATAGCAGCTACTATTTGATCCTCCTTGCAGTCGGTTGCACACGTAACACGACATCAAAACGCCATACCTGTCCTGCCAGCTGTCCCTTTTACACAGAGACAGCTCTGCCCCCCCCATTCCACAACCTTTCATGCAGAGTAGCGTGGTGGAATAACTGTGTGAAATTTCTGCCCTGAAGAGGAAGCGTAAAAGTTGGCATCGCAGGGAATCTAATCATGGCAATCATCACAATAATAATAACAACTTGTGGTGTCACCCTCATGAACTGCTCTTGAGAAATATTTATGTTTATTGTGAGATGAAATATCTGCTCATGTCAGCGGGTGACAGAAACTGTCCATTACATGGAAACAGTAGTTACAGTTTACAGTGTAAAGATGCTGCTCAGACTAAAGAGAGTAGAGAGAGGATCCGTAGTGATGATCTGTGTGTTGGTTTTTCATGTAGATCTAGATTTTATGGAAGAAAAAAATGGCACCTTATTTTTCTGTTGTGTTCCTCTACTAGTCGTTATTTATCTTATGTTCAGATTTGATTCTTTGATTGGATCATTTTGGTGTGTGTTTCGTTCCATTTGCCCTGTTGTCACTGGTTTGTATTTATTTTAAAAAACACTGACGTTAATTATCCTGGTTCAGAGAACAACCAGCTCTGCCTCTTTGTGTCTGACTGACATTCTTCTGAATCTTCCTTTGATTTGAATCATTTACCATCACATGTTCAATCCATCGTCTCTCTGGGATTATTCAAACCAGCCTTCTCTATATTTCTTTATGAAAAATTCATCTCACGTTTAGTGTGTTCTTGTTTTCTTCAAGAATGTGTGCTACAATTATTTATTTATTTTTATGTTTCCCCCCTTATTCCTTTTTTGTATCCTCATGAGATTATGGCTTCACCCTCGGATCTATGAATCTACTGTGTCTCTTTATCTCTGTGGATTCAAGTTCTGTCTGTCATCAGGACTGTCTCTGATTTTGCATCTCAGAGGCTGAACCTGTCATCCTGTGGTCCGCTGGTGTGAAGCTGCTGCGGAGGAAACTGTGCATCATTCACAGTGGTAGAAATGTGAATGAGGAAACCATGAGCAGCAGCAAGGCTGTCAAAGATTCTGATTGATTCAGAGAGAAAAACGGCAAGTAAACTTAAAAAATTGGTTTAGAGGTGAGTGGAGGGCAAATGTGGGCATGAGAGAAAACATTTGAGAATATTGTTTAATTTTCAGGAGCAAAATAAATGAAAATGAAACATCTTAATTCAGCGGGGGGAGTAAATTGTCACCATTTCTCCAAACCTCATTCCTTTTTTAATGTTCTAATGTTTTCTCATTTTGTTCTTCTTTGTTCATCTTTCTTCTGTATCTCTGTTTCTTTGAGTCTTTCTGGCAGCTTCTTTCATATCTGTCCTCTCCCCTCTGCTCCCTCGCTCTGCCCCTGCGGTCCTCCCCCCTCCGCCCTGTAGGGGTCACTGTGGCTCTTCGTCAGCCCCGGCCCCCTCAGTGCGGCTGCAGCCCCTGTAGTGAAACGCCTCCCAGGCATCATTTTCTTGGTCAAAGTATAAAATGTTTTTTTTTTTTGTGCATAATGGAAGCTGGAGAATATTAACGGGGCAAATATCTGATTTCATGCAAAAGAAAATATCTGATGTACAGAGAGGAATATTAAACATGTCTCCTGGTATTGTAGTTTTTAGGGCGACTTGGTGCTAAACAAAGAGTTTTCACTCTCACAGAGGAGAGGAGAGGAGAGAAGAGGAGAGGAGAGGAGAGGAGAGGAGAGGAGAGGAGAGGAGAGGAGAGGAGACGAGACGAGACGAGACAGGTAGTCAAGCAGCTACACAGCAGCCTCTCTACCTTCAGGCACTGTGTTAAAGGCACAGTTCACCCAAATACCACAACTACATTGTGCCGTTCAGTTTCACATAAAGATGGTTTAAGTGCATAAATGCACAGATTACAGCAGGAACTTTTCTTGAGCTGACAATGAACTCATTAGATCGACATTGTGACTGTTGCTCCAACCAACCTGCATGATCAGTTTTACAAACACAACCAAACGGCCCGTCAAACACTGCAATCACAAAGTGTAAACACAGCACAGAGGCGGAGCGACAACATTTGGAGCTCAGCCCAATCCTCAGGGAGTCCAGGGTCCCCTGGTGAGATTTTTGTCTCCAATTTTTGGCTGAATCAAACCAAATCGAGCTAGCTATTGTTTTAAAATTGCAGGGACATGTGAAATCAAGGAGGAATCGAGGCAGCGATAGACCAGCAACTCTTGTTTTCTAAATTGACTGTTTTTGTCAGTGGAGTCTGGGGGCTTTAGTTCCTGTAAAAAAAATACTGTCTGACAGCAAAGTAAAGCTAGGAAAATATTCTAAATACAGCATACACTTAAACTATCGTGATTTTTTGATTTTATGTACTTGACACATGGATTTCTACCTGCAAATTATTGTTAACATTGTGATTTGGTCTACAGACCATTTCATTTCTATTGTGTTGCTAGAGAGCTTTGGTCCCTGTTTACTTCCTGTCAGCTGCTCAGGAAACTAAAAGGAGGAGAGGTCATGACGTCAGAGTTTGGTGTCAGTTTTGTTGAAGTTAATAAGGCGGACAAATCACATTGTTACCCATCGTATCTTTGTTGTTTCACCTTTGATGGAAAAAATGTTCAGCACAAATTATGTGATGTTGACAGACATGTCTTTTTGCCTGTACTGTACATGTTCTTTGTTTTTGCTCTCCACACAGATCACGTCTCTGTTCAACAGCTGCATACTATTCAACTGAAGCCTCTGTTTGCTCCAAGATTGTAAGCTACATGTAGTTGATTATCATTATCTAATCAACCTTCAAACTGTTAATGATATTTAATCATTTTAAGGAGGGCTAACGTTAGCCAGCTCTCTCCAGAATGCTTTCTAATATAATCAGGAGGTGGCACTAATCACCACATTATTTTGACTCTGGACTTCAGTCACTTAGCGGTACATGTTACTTTGTTTGTCAAATAACTAAGTTAGCGTTTTGCACTTTGTTTACTCTTCAAGTGCAATCCACTATCTATTTTACATGTGCAACAGCTTGATACAGTTTTTTTTTACACTCTTTATTTCTGATTTCATGAATGATTATGTTGTCTGTTTTTTACTTGCTTCTTTAAGTTGGCTCCTGATTTTTTGTTGCACTCCTAATTATATTGCATATTCTTTGTGCAATGACAATAAAGCCTTTCTATTTTTATTCAGCGTTGGCCAACCATATCTCTGCTTCAATAGCCCACATTATTTTGGACTGTAAACATAAGAGATAGTATATATAGTGAGAAATGATACCAATGAAGGTGTCGAAGAAACAGACAGGGAGCTGCAGTGTCGGTCGGCGAGTGGGAGCAAATGGTTCACCCTCTTTAGCTTAATCATTGTTATGACTTGTGTGTGCGCTCGTTAATAATATAAGCCCTTTATAGATAGGAATTGTGCAAATTTGCAGGAAAGCCCAATCACTCTTTTTTCAGCATTGGCAGTATAAAAACAAAATCGGGGAGTGCAGCAAAATGCCGCCTACCTACTTTTGTTTATACAGAATGCGCTCATAAGTCGGCCTGTTCTTCACCGTCCCCGTCATCTGACGGTTAATGGCCTCTTCGTTTGCGAGGACAAGGAGGGCGCGCAATTCCTTGTCTCCCCAGTTGCTCATCTTTACAGTGTCTGTCAGGTTTGTGTTTCCCTCTTGCTACTAGCTGCTCGCTAATTCCTGCTATCAGCTGTTTCCTGTTTATCCACCGCCAGTGGCTCGCACGTGCGGCGTCATCAACAGCTCCTCCCACAAGTCTTCAACAGCCCCTCCCGTGGCGGAAGGCCGCCTCGGTCTGTTTAAACTAAAAGGGTTCTGCCAATATGTCTACCCTACGAGGCGGAAAATCCAGCTCTGTGTGTATAAACGCTCGCAGCTTGCCGGCAAAACGGCCCAACATTCGCCGAAAATCTGGCAGTGTAAAAGGAGCTATAGGCTAACGTTAGATGACTAACATTAGTATGAATGTAAATCACTGAGGCACATTGCAAGATATTATAGCCTGTGGTCAAGTCCTAGTTTGGCAGATATTTACCAAACTCTTGAGTCCAGCATGAATAATAATCAGAGTCAATAATAAATTGATCTGGTTTTAACTGCAGTCTGGTCAACAAGAACAGATCAGACCCGCCCCTATTGGTCATGTAGCAACTGGTGATGTATCTTGAACTCAACAGGGCTTGAGTTGAGTTATATGCAGCTGACAGAGAGAGCCATGATCTGTTTGGAGACCAGTAATAAGGGAGACAACATCAGTCACCATCACATAATGTCTGAATTTTAATCTCTATTTTCTAAGTCAAACTTGAAACAGCAAAGCTATGATGGGTCATAGTGTGGTTTACAGTGCCCGCCTCATTAACTTCAATACAACTGACACCAAACTCACTGACATCATGACCCTTTCCTCCTTTTATAGTTTCCCTCTCAGCCTCTGCATCAAAGACACTATGCATGGGTCCAAGTCTGTTTTCTGTTGAAATGTTTCCAGTAAAGTTTCAAACACTCTATATGAACTATTTTTCAAACCATTTGAGATCATAAAACGCCTAAAAATCAGTACATCATTTGGGAAAAACATGATAGTTGCCAAGGAAACCAAATCATCCTGTAGATCCACATCCTTTCTTGTGTCCTTATCATTCTGAAATCAGAGCACTACGAATGTTGCAGATGACTTTCACTTGAAAAAAACTCAAAAACTGATGTGATTTTTGTCACAAACTATAATTTCAAGTTCACATAATATTGAACAAATTAGTGCCTCACAAATGACGTTACATACTTAATACAAACTGAGAACATTGTGTCTCTCATCACGTCCCATCAGCTCTCAGGTTTATGCTGCGTTCACATGGAAACAGGAAGATGATAGACGGCAGTCGGAAAACAGCTTCTGGACGGCACAGGAAAAACAATTCAACAGATCGGCGGGATGGTAAAATGAAAAATGCATGACGCTATGTTGGGATGGTGATGTCACGTTGTTTATAGAGAATGGAATAAAATATATTAATTATAATAATAATCTTATTGTATGTTATTATGTCCAGATCACGCCTGTTTTCGGCTTGTGTGAGGGAGCCACGAAACATCAGGTTACTGTGACATAGTTACACTCAACATCTTATCTCCTGCTTAGCCATGTCAAGGCACAACGCGGCCTAACACAAGACAATTCGAGAATGGCTTTCACTTTAAGCAGTAGCATGTCCTCAAATGCGGCCTGCCCATCGTGTGAAAGCCCCAGGCAAAGCAAGGATACTACCCTGTCACAGGTAGCAGTTCTGTCTGAGGCAACTTCATCAGGAAGAATGGGAATAATGGGGCACAAGTACCTTTACTCAGTGTGCTTCCCTTTGAGACCCAAGGACAGAAGATTAGTGATAACCAGTTTACCATCTCTCTGATTCCATGTGAACGCAGATCAGTTTCAGGCCGACACAGAGCCGTACGATGGGCAGCGCTCCAAAAACCTGGAGCAAACACAGCGGTGTTGTTAATACAGATCACTGTGTTGCACCTCTGTGATGAACTGCAGCCTTCTGTCAGCGTCAGAGCCAATCTGCTCACCTCTGAGTTCTTGTAACTTTCTGCCTTTCAGCACAAAATATCCACTTTTTTCCCCCCAAATGTTTATGTTTACTGTGTCGGAGCTGATTTCCTCTTGTTCGGTAAAAACTCACCGACGAGTGAATCTTCTGGAAATCAGTTACAGATTCTCACATCGCTGCTCTGAGTCTGCGAACACCAAAACAGAAACAAAACTCATTCGGAAACTCACAGAAATCTGTTAGAAATAAACCCAGAGAGACAAAAACAAAAAACAACCACAGCTTTTTTTTCTCTGCTGTTTGTTTCTGTGCTGTGCGGTGCAGCTAAAGAAGGTGCTTTAGGTTCATTATATACATCCACTATATGATCACTGAGCCTCTCCGCTCACATATAGAACCTGCGACCTGTTCAAAGTGACCGCTCACGTCTGCTTAGCTCTGTTTAATGCTGTACACAGAGTCTTAATGCACGGCAACAAATAATAAGCATTAGCGCTAATGATGATAACAACAGAGTGCTCATTAAAACCTGATGTCAGCGTCCTGCAAATGAAAGAGAACCACGACAGCAAAACACAAAATGGAAGATATTTATGGATCCATAGAAAATGTCTTTCGTCTGAGGAAGCGAAAACACACACACATGCATACACACACACACACACACACACACACACACACACACACACCTTCATCTGCAAGCTGTGTATATTCTTCAAAAAGCAGAAATCACACAGCAGCTTCTGACTCACTGTAATATAATCTACTGTGTGTGTGAGTCGCTCCCTGTATGAAGGATATGTAGGCTGTCCAGTGTGTGTGCGATGAGACTAAATGCAAACCGTGATTATTTATGTCTCGTGTTGAGTGTGTTCTCAGCGTCTGGAGGGCAGTCTACACTGCAGGCGGGTTGTGAAGCCGTTCTGTAAAACATCTCGTACATCTCTACATGTGTACCTGACCTCAGCGACTCTGAGAAACATTCATTGTTTTACACTGCAGGTCGTTTTTTTTTTTTTTTTCCCCACCCTTCGCTTGCTCAGTGAGGCGTAACTTCCATGTGCAAATCCCACTTCTGCAGTACATCGTGAACGTGTGAAGGAAATCTATACTTATGGATCTGGGGCCCAGCTTCACTGGGAGCTGTACACTTCCAGTACGGGCTTATGGGGCTGAGGTGGATGAGGCGAATGAAATAAATGAGTCAAATAAAAATAAAAACAGTGCCATTCCCCTCCTGTATAATACTCCTCATACAGTAATCCAATTGAAAACTATTTCTTTCCAGAAAGTGTTTCAGTCTGGTGAGGACAGTTTGTTCCAATCAGGAGCTCTGCTGCAGCAACAAGTGGCACAAATTAAAAAGCTCACATCGGGTTTCCAATCGTAACCAAATTATTAAAACATCAGAAAGAAAATACAAATTTATGTGCTTGTCCACTTCTGTTATGTGAATTTGGGAGTGGGTTCATGCAGATAAGCAGTTGGTGGCGCCAACTCTTTGGTCTGAGGTCTTCAGAAGATGAAGGTGCAATAAGATGACGTTACTGAAAGAGCACCAGTCAAAGGTCAGACTAATGGTTGATAACAAAGAGCACCTTGGATGATATGGACAGGTAATATTACAGCTGTTGACAGGTGTGCTAACATCCTTGTGCACAGGCATGAATATGTGAACATCCTTCAGAGAAAATAAAGAGAGCTCACAGTGGACTATGCTATGACAATTACTACAATATTATTTTCTGAATCTGTTTCCATTGCACTCAGTCACATTTACCTGTTACTGATACAACTCCATCACACCCAACACTTTTTTTTGCAATCTTTTAATAATTTGTTTTAATGTTCAGTGTTTCCACACGTTTTTATGCGCAATTGAAATGCATATAAAAACACATGGATGGAAACACACCTATACTTTATAATCACTGCATGAATCAAAACAATTTTCTGATGGTACACAACTGATTTAGGCATGAAAAGGACGTGGTCAGTGTCAGGGAGGACTTATGGTTCAAAATTTAATGTAAGGAAAGGATTATATTCATGGTTGATATCAACTGGTGCTGACTGTACAAAGTAAACAGCAGTCTGCCATGGTTTACATAGTTTACTTTTTCCCTGATATTTTATGACTATTTTTAGATATTTTACAGATTGTTTTTTTAACTTATAGACTTTTTTTAAACTAATTACTATACTGTATTATAAATATATTTTTTAGATATTTCACTAATATGTTTTTAATATTTTACAGATTGTTTTTTGGCAATTATTCTAATATTTTTGACTATTTTACAGAATGTGATGGGAATTTTTTACTAATATTTTTAAAATATTTTACAGATTGGGTTTGTTGTTTGTTTGCTTTGTTTGCTTTGTTTTGCAAAACGTAGCCTATTGAATATTTTACAAATTCTTGTTTTTTTACTAATATTTTGGATATTCAGCAGATAGTTGTTTTTTTACAGGGTATTTCTCTTTTTCTGTCAATTTTTGGAAAATATTTTACCAATATTTTAATATTTTGGGGTGTTTTACAGATTTTTTAATATAATTTGTGAATATTGCTGAATATTTCACAGATTGTGTTTTTAAAAAAAAATATTTTACTGATATTTTTTGAATATTTTACAGATTGTTCGGGGGATATGTTCCTGTGTTAATATATATATATATATATATTATACAGATATTTTTTACTAATATTTTTGGATATTTTTCAGATTGGGATTTTATTTTCTTATATTTCACCATAGCTTTAAAATATTTTACAAATATCTTTTGTTTTACTTTCATTGCTTGTTTCACTAATATTTGAGGTATTTGTGGATATTGTTTGCCACATCACAGCTCACACTTGGTGTGTATATGAGCACTAATATTTTACTGTGATGTCTTTAATGCCTAAAACACTTTGACTTTTATCCGTCCCGACAAGTTGTGCAACATAAGCAGTTTCTGACCTGCTGCTGTTGTGGATAATGTCACATACACATCATATTGCACAGACAATAATTACTATGAGCTGAGTGAGACAGCAGTTCACGGCAGTGCACATCAGGCTCCTGGTTGTTATTCAGAGGAGCAGATGTGGGAAATGTTCTGACAGAGTATTTTAAAGTTGGCCCAAGAGTAAGACATTTTAGATGTCAAAACATTGTAGCCCAAAAGGCTCTTATACAGTGAATCCAGCTGATTTCATATAAAAGCAGCGGCACACAGTTTGTTTCTGGCTCCACGTGTTGAACTATGTAACAATAAAAACAGCTCATTTAACTTCTGGTGTGACCACGAGGCAAACAGTGGAGGAAACCATGTTGGAATAATGCATGAACAATCCCAGGTGTGAATAATGGGAGGTTTTGCTGTTCTGCCAACATGCAGCTCACGCTCAGCTTCAGTTTAGGAAACTAACACTGCCTTGTTAAAGCTTAGCAAAGACTGTCCGTGGTTAAAAGGAGCATGTGTTGACTCCTGGTAAAAGTGTTTTGTGAAAAGTAAAAGCACCAATAAAGACAAAAGAAAACCACCTCTAAATTCTTCCTCCTCCTCCTCCTCCTCCTTTTGAATTGAAAAGAGTATTGTGGGTAAAGAATGTGCCGGTGGCCATGGAGCGTCCTCAAGAGGCTGAGTTGGCTGTTTGAGTCCCTTGATTCACTTGTTAACATTAATTAGACAGACAGACAGACAGAGAGAGGTCAATATGTGTCGTGATCATTAGCAGGATGTTAAATGTGGTTCTCGAGCTCCGACCACGTGACCCTGTAAAAGTTTCCACCTAGTCATGGAGGTAGTGTGCAGTCCAGTCATGACTCCTTTCAGACTAAAGTCACATCATTTTCTCTCCTCTGGGGAACATGAAAGTGCTCTGAACCCAAATCCAGGACCCTGACGCTGTGTTCACACTGCTGGTGACACAGCTACAGCGTCGCCAGCTACATTATCGCCAAGTCACCGCTGAAGTGTTGCTCAAGCTCCTGTTGATGAGGTTTTGTCATCACAGGTTTGTGTGTGCCTGCTACTTGTGACACCTCAGCTGAACTTCTGAAGCTTGTTTTTAGTCAAAAAAAATCTATGCTCTTGGTCAGTGTCTGAACACCACTGTAACATCACATTTTACTGCCCCATTGCATCTCTGTGTGCACCACAGTGCACAGGAAGTTAGCATAGCATCAACTGACTTAGCAAGTTCAGTCTGGATATTCTAAGTAAGGCCTTTTTCCGAATGTAGACATGTAGGATTGGTCGATACCCAGATAGCACATATACATCTGGCCGACGTCGGCCCGATGTATCAAGTTTAGATCGTTAAGACGTAGCAGGGAGAGCGTTTGCTCATTGCGAGGCCGTCGCTGAGACGTCTGCCTTTAATCGAAAATGACCACCACACGACGTTCAAACGATCAATAAAAGAAGCTGCGCTCAGTGGGCGCTCCTTCATTAATATTCATATGCTTTGTTAACTACGACCTTTATTCATTCAGGTCGGACCTTTCAAACTACAAATATTTCACCATTCAATGTGAGAAATCAATGCTAACATTCAAAAATAGCTGACTGTTATCCTATTTCGTGTGTAAGTGTGCACAATGAAGAGACAAAAGTCAATTTGACAAACTTTATTTTCAAATTTCCACAAACAATATCTGACGGCCAGTCCGCTTCTCCTGGCAGCCTGCAAGACACAGAAAAGACGATGAGCACATAACTTCAAGAAACAAATCCCAACTTCACCACTGTATTTTTTTTAGCATTTCAGCTGTCTTTTAGCCAGACTGAAGGCTTTGGGTCCGTCACTCTCTTAAATAACGGGATCCAGCGTTAACTCTGTTAACTGTTAACAGCAGCTCAACAATCAGTCCTTCATCTCGGAAAAACAGTGGTTTCAAAACTGCGCTATAACCTGTAGCCACCGGGTCAGTTTGCTTTGCAGAGGAAGAGACCTCGACTGATAAATTGCCCATAAAATCACATAACGGTATCACAGTAACAACATACCGAAGGCATCCTTAAACTTCATTATTTGACCTCCGCGCTCCTCTTCGCTCCTCTTACCCACACTTGAGCATCCGTCCAGGCCGTGGACGCCAGGCCGGGCGGGATCATAGGTGAGTGGATCCCAAGTCTTGAGCCCTGCCCGGGACCACGGGTGGCACTTCCACTTTAACTCAAAACGAGTGCTCATGATAACCAAATAACGTCAACTAAGGAAAATAAAATGAAAACACTACAGTTGTAGCCTGTTAGCTAACATGAGCTAAACTAGCTAACAGCGGACGAAAGATAACGTTAGCTGGTGGGGGCATGTGCTATACACCCAGTCGTGCCTCGCCACTCACCAGGAACCTCTTTTAATGGCTACAGAAGAAACAACATAGCTATTTTCTGCCAATTTATTCCAGTTAGCTTACCTGAAACCAACTGCGATGAGATGCTGTGTCCTGCAAGCTCAGTTCCAAACGAAGACCGCGGAGACGAAATTCCGCCTTCTGTGGCGACTTCCGTATGTGGGCGGGTATATTCTACGGCACTGGGCCGACCCAAAGCTGACGTGACAGAGACGTTTGATGAGCTGGGACAAAAGAGTATTAAATTTAAAGATATCCGCCCATGTGGCCGACGCTTGTCAGACGTTATAAATTCAGAGCCGATGTGTCGTCCTCAAGCCGATGTCGGCCAGATGTATGTGTGCTATCTGGGTATTATTCAGGTGTAAGGAGCATTCTTCTGACATGTTTATAGCGTGTTCACAATATGTGTCTCTGTTGGTGTTTTTACAGCAGTACCAACTCACCATCAGATTGAAGGGCTGTGGGGTCGAGATGTATGACCAAAGAAAAGCTCACACTTCAACACACCTACATTTAAACATTATAAAAGTTTTGGATATCAACAGGTTTTTGGATATGCACCAACATGTAAGGACACATTAGACCAAGCATGCACAACTGTGTGCAAATGGGAATATTAGTGGAATATTCATTTTCATTCGTTGTTAACAGCTTAGTAGGAAAATTAGGCCTTTTCCAAACCGCCCCTACACCCTCTCGCTACCCAATTTCACTCCATTGCTACGTTCATGCGGAGGGTCCGCCACACTGCACCATCCCAAACCAACTAGTGAGGAGTAGAAGTGAGATATAAAACCCCCCAACAGCGAGCCTGCACCGATGTTGACTTACTGACCACGTGCAACACTGTATTGTGTTCATCATGGAAGACGCTCCATACTAATAAAGTTCCATGACTAACCTTACAGACGCAACCTGACATTTAGCCTTCTCTATCCTCTAGAAAGCCATCGCATTCATTGGATTGTAATGCTGTATATTTGCGAGAACTGTTACAAAAACCAAGCAGCTTAAAACATCAGACTGAAAAGCCAAAAATGTTCACAAAAAAAAAGAGGACGAAGGAAAGAAATGCTGCCAAAGAAGCGTAGGACAAAGTCACGCTCTACAACGGAGTAGGATTGGGTTGGGTACGGTTTTGGAAAGGCCCATTGTTTTTTTGTTGTTGTTGTTGCTTTTTTGAGAATAAGGGCAGAACTATTTTCTGAATGTTAACATAGTCAGTGTAAACACAGCATAATACCCTTTGCCTCACCTAATGGCCACCTCCGGATACCTGGAGACATCAGTCACTCCACATCTGGGGAGCATCAATATCAGCACCAAAATTTCTTGAGAATACAAAAGTTGTTCTACCATTTAACGGAAAACTTAACATCATTGTCCTGCTTTAGGAAATATCAGGGAACCACCAAAGACTGGAGGATTCATTTTCTGGGAACCACAAATATCTGAGTGACTTTTAATGACCGTCCACTCAATATTGCGACCTCGTCACATATCCACGTTTGGTCATGGACTTTCCACGTCCACATATGACGTCCAAGGTACCCTGGGTGTGTTGGTTGTTGACATTCTGGGACGCCGTGTCAATGTCAGCCTGTTACATGCATTGTCTGTTTTCAAAATACACTTCTGTTTCCACAGGAAATGTACAGTTTTCATACAGTCGTTTTCAAAATAAAAGCACGGCGGTTCAACACTGCAAATTGACATTTTTTTTCCCTTCAACAACAAACACGTGGTTACCTTTGGCCAACACTTGCACATGGTTGGGTTTAGAAAAAAAGAACAGAGTTTGGTTTCACAGTCTTACAGGAGGTGAACACCGGCCTCCTGGGTGAAAGCCACCACCCCTCCTGTCCACCTTATTCGGACCTCTGCTGCCTTTACTGTTGTTGTTGTCCCAGCAGGCGCCATTAAACAAAAATGCCGATCAGCTGCATATCATTCTGACGTGAAAGGACAGCTTTTGTTGGCGGTGTCTGATGCCAAAAGTCACCGACCAAAGCGACGATTTTCTACAACTTCAGAGTGAGACCAGGTTTTTATTCTGAACCAAAGTGATGAATCACTGACCGACACTGTCTTCCCCAGAGCCAGACTGAAAACAGAAGTGATGCTGGAACATAGAGGCGTGTGTGATTTAATGTGTAAGAGCTTGGCTCCTTTATATTTATATCATGCAGAGCTAAGTGTTGAGCTGAAGCTCTCAAAGGGACTGAAAGGAATTCTTTGTTTTTAATTTGTTTATTTTCTGTAGGGAAATAAATAAATAACAGTTGACATGGATACTGTGATACAATAAAAGTGTCTCTAATCCTGGTGGAGAATCACCTGATTCACTTAGGCCTCATCGCTCCTCACAAACTATTGCAGCTTGGATTTAATGCCTTCCTCACATCCTCTTCCTGCATTACATATGCCTGTGTTAAAAAGCATGCACTGGTTGGAGAATTTCAAAGGGGGGGTTTATGTGATTTTGCAGGGTCTTTGTGCGTTCGCCCTCGCCAACTAAAGCCACAAGAAAACAGCTTTAAAAACGCCAGCGCTGAGCTCCAGACGAGCTCTGAGTGGGAGGACGAGCGAGCAAAGGTGGGAAACAATCCGCTTCCGCCTGAAGAAATTACCACTTCACCGTGAAAACATGCAGCTCTGAAGCCCCGCGCTGATAAAAACCAGAGAAATAAATAAGAAGCAGCACTCCACCACCTCCCCTCCTGTTCGTTTATTCTCACCAGGCGCAGAGTTTATCATTAGCAGTCCACAAAAACATCAGTCATGTTAAAGCGTGCTGGTATTTCACCATCATGGCAGAAGCTGAAGTTCCCTGTGAAAAAAACAAATGTGTGAATTTCTCCATCTGATGTGTTTTTGTAGCCCGGGGCTGCTTTCAAGCCAAACACTTGATGAGAAAATTGAGGAGAATTTCTACCCACTAAAAGGTCACACAACGTTATGAATGTTGGGGTTGGTGTAAATAAACATGCTGTAATTTCTCTTTGAGAAGAAGCCGGCCGTCATGTTGCATCTTCTGCGTCGTCATCGTCCTACAAAACCAACAGGAAACACCCAGCAAACCTTTACACATCGCATTCGACCATCCCTCTCCGTATAAAGCCATGGAAACATGTCACAGCCAATCAGAAGCTTTTATCAGCCTGTCGATCGACCGCCGTCACGCTGCGAGCTATTGACCCTTCGACCCTTTTAACGTCCAGGCTCTTTGACAGCGCTGAAAGACAACCTGTGGCAGGGATCAAACCTGCGGCCCGCTGTGTACAGGACACTCTCCCTCTCTTCACCTCGACATGAAAATGAACATTAGAGGAAACTTCATCGACCCTCGGAGAGGAAAAAAGTGGAAATGAATCATAGAAAGAGATTGAATGAGAAGGATGGAGGAAAAGCAGGATTAAACGTACAGAAACAGAGTGTCAGACTTTATTCAGTCAGTCAGTGAAGCGGTGGATCGATGCAGCGGTCGGTCAGTTACTGACTGGTTACTGGCTGGATGTTGTGAAGCTCAGCAGGTCGATCTCTGCGATCGATGCTGAAAACAAGCAGAGACACAACCTGCTGTGTGTGTGTGTGTGTGTGTGTGTGTGTGTGTGTGTGTGTGCGTGTGTGCGTGTGTGTGTGTGTGTGTGTGTGTGTGTGTTCTGTGAATAGGAGCATGGTAGAAAAGCTTTTTTTTTGTCTGTGAACACTAAACAAACCAAACTGTACACGCAGACACAAAGTGAGCTTTGTCTCTGGAAACTGTTTTATAAAACTCGGTTTATGTATCATTTCTGGTGTTATTCTACGGCTCCGTGAAGAAAACCAATAAATACAAAACCCATATTTAGTTAGTTATTGTCATGTTGGGAGTGATTGCAGCTTCTCAGTTTGCAAACACTCTCAGACACTCAAAATGACAATTATTAACAAGTGAAACTTTTTGAGTGTGTTCACACAGTATAAGTGATCTGGATGTGTGATGCTGCAGCAAACACTGAGAGTAAAACAAACAGGAAGTGTGCTGTAAAAACAGAAGAGGAGATAATGCTCTGTGTGAGAAGTCTCAGTGGATTTTTCACCTCAGGAGACTCGCCTCACCTCGCACATAAGTCTTTTATTTTATAAAAAATATGGATTAGCTGCAATTTACAAACATGGCCACACTGTACAAACCCTCCTGAGACCCCGTGTCTTCATCTGTGTACATCACATTTTGAGTAGCCCACCCTTTACACTTCATTTTGCTGAACTTAGACCTGTTGTCCTCATTCATAGATGTTTTTTTGTGCCATCTACCAAACGCAAAATACATTAATCCATGTTAAATCAAGATGGCAGCCATCTCTGCCAAGTCAGTCTGCAGCCGATCTCAACACGGAAGTGGACAAGGAAAAAAAACCTGATCACATTTTATCGTTGAAACTTGTTTATTTATCCTAAACAGTAACAAGCTAAGATGCTGTTAATTCAGAAGTAACCGTTTGAGGACATTGGGACTGTACTATTTGCTTATTTGGGGAAATTTGGGACTGTCTCATCTCATTTCAGGTCACTTGGTCTTTATTTTTTTAGTAGTAGTAGTGCTTTATTCACACACAAATCATAATTTACCAAAATCATATTATGGCCAGTTTTAGGCATGTGAATTGGTCTCCTGAAGAAGCAAGCTAAAGCTTATGGTAGGAGCCACTGGACATAGATTTACATACATTTGACATACACTTAACTTTATCGTCATCTTGTTTGAGGACACTGGGACTTTATCATTGTGTTACTGCAGCATTTAGAGGTGACCAGTTAGTTGTCACAGACTGCTATTACAGACAAAAAGGACATTTACAAAACAAAAGTTACAAAACAAACAAATCACAAGGCTTTAGTTTGTAATTTTGTTTTCACACAGCCTTTTTCAGGAATCGAAATGAACTGTTTTTCGTGCAATTTAAGACTTTGACATTGACCTCTTAAGGTGTGGACACACCAAACCGACATCAAAGAACTAGCAGTGACGAAAGCCAACTGTTGCGTCATCTACGTCGCCTCACGTCGCCCTGTGTCAGTTGCATTTGAACACACTACAAAGACGAAGTAGCACGTACGTTCTGCGCCTGCGTGAGAGGAAATAACGCAAAAAGGGAAACCGAAAGTCAGAGGAATGCATGAGATAAACAAAGTAGCGGAGTGAGAGAGTGGTACATCCTGTCAGCCGAGGGGTTTCCTATCTGTGCAGCCGAGCACCGCAGCACCTCCACGGACTATTACATCCTGACGGTCCCGGTGTTTCCTCCGCAGGCTCCACTTCACTCAGCTGCCCGATAAACCCACTGCTTCTTCCCACTTTAACCTGAATAACAAACCAGGGCTCAGTGCTCCGGTTGGATCCAAACGGAGAGCCGGGGCTAGCTCAGAGACTAGCGGAGGCTAACCGGCTGTGCTTCCCTCCGGTCATGCTGCGGCTAACGCTCCACTAGCCGCTCCCAGCTAGCTCCGGTTTGTTATTCAGGTTAAAGTGTGAAGAAGCAGCGGGTCTGTGGGGCAGCTGAGTGAAGTGGAGCCTGAGGAGGAAGCACCGGTTAGCTCCGGTTTCACTACAGATTCACTCGCTACAGGGGCGAGGAAATAAAACCTGAACAGCCATTCAGAGTGATCTCTCTCACCGACAAGCTCCGCCGCTGATTCAACATGCTCAATCGGCCGAAAAGCCGGCGACGCCAAAGTGCCGATGGTGTGGGACACACTGCAAAAACTAGGGCGACAGACGCTCACGGACGGCCCGACTTTGACCAACGGCCAACCGTCGGCTTGGTGTGTCAGGGCCTTAACCCAAAGATGTTGCATTGTTTGTGATTTAGCTTTTGCACAATAATGTTCAGACCTGTTTTTTTTTACTTTATTTATTCATTCATCACAAACTGTGTATCTTTTGATAACCATTGTGTTTTATACTCAAAACTGAATTGACCTGCTTTATGAACACACCGTCTCAGTCACTGTCGTGTTTTTATCTATAAAGCTATTGTTGGTAAAATTTCTATCTAAGTATCTTCTCTATTGAACATAAAATGTGGAAATTACAGGGCTATTTGCTTCTTGTGCCCAAAATCTAAACTGAATTGGTTTTTCTGCACATACAACATGCAACAATGTGCAGAATGATCTAAAGCTTTAAGACATGGTGACCTTGAATGAGTTTAAAACCACGGTGAAATCTATGAAGTCCAGTGATCTTAAGACATACTGTAAATATTCAAAGTTTAAGGTATGAATTTTAGAGCCTCTTTAACAAAATGAGGTAAAAGTAAAACAACAGAAATAACCTCAGCATCCACAGGAAGCAGAGAGAAAGAGTAAATGTGTGTGTCAGTTAACAAATATGAAGGCAGCGCTTGAGTGCGACAAAGAAAGGCAGAAGGTTTGTGAAGCTCCTCTGCACTCAGTTTGCCAAACAGCCAAGTGTTGCCTCTTTTCTCTCTCCAGCCTTCATCATCCTCTCCCCATTCAGCGCAACACCTCGCTGTGAGGAGACTCATTCCTCTCGTCCCCTGCTGCCTGAAAAAATTGGCCCAGAGGACTAAAGGAGGAGGAAGGAGGGAGGAAGGAGGGGAGGAGAGGGGGGAAGAATAGCTTTTGACACACAAAGCCTCCATCCAGTTCAGACAAAACCTTCCTCTGGAGCTTCAGCACAGCCGCTGGTTTAACGTCTGTTACTGCCATAATGAAGTCAGAGAAAGACGGCCAAGAAAGTTAGCAACTTTCTACACACATCACACTCAGATAAAGACGCAGATACACTCGCTTTTAATGACCCATGTGCACGGTGGCTGCCTTGCGTATCCTGCGTCTGTTTGGAGTGTTGGTTGTGCACATTCTCTGAAATTAACCCTAGATGAAATATTAATGGTGGGGGCAGTGTAGCAGCAGTATGGTGATGTGACGGGGTCAACAGCGACACCAATAAAAATACCAGTGGTGTTTCTCATCTTCAGTTTCTCACATTAGCAGAAGGCGAGGAACAAACTCGCCATTGTCACAACGTGCTGATTTAGGGGCCTTGCATGCCTTTTTATGATGTCATCCTTGAAGCTTTTAATTTGCTGTGATGTCAGAATTAACAGTACAGTAACCTCATCCAGTGTTGCCATGTTTATATTTGTTTGCACAGATGGCTACATGTGTCAGACACTTTAATGTTTTCTAATACCTTTTCAAGATAAATTTTATCTGAATTTGAGACTGATTTCTGAATAAATCATCTTTATCTTACTTTAGTTTTGCAGGTGAGTATAAAGGTGAGTGGTGTGTATGTTTTCCTGTGCAGAGGGAGGTCCAGCGTAACTCCCAACTTGTCAAATACCGCCGCTTTGTCAGACACCCTTGGCATCAGACGCTGATAAACAGAGGCGTCAGTTGTGGCTGTATGATATTAAGCAGGTTGAGACTGTTTCTGATACTAAGGTATCTAATATATAAGATATTTTCCAAACATCATCTACCATGACTCCAAAATTTTGTCATTTTTTAATGAACATTGAAAATGTATTTAGCAAGAATTTGCATGTATATGTTTACAGTACCGTTTACAGTCAAACATTTTGATGCACTGTAGGCTCAATTTTTGATAAATCAAAAATCTGTGTGGATCGTTAGTGTAGGACAGTCTGAAGATGCTCTGTAGCAAGTTTGGTGTCAATTGAGCAAAAATTGTGGGAGGAGATAGGTTTAAGAAGTTTTACAGTTTTTGAAAAAAACAGAGTGATGGACTTCATAATTTTTAATAGGTTTAAATGTACAAAGGTTTCTTCAGTATTGGGGCTACAGTTTGATGACAGTTGTGAAGTTGTAGCACGTATGGTTGATTTGTTGTGAATTTTCAAAATGTTTAAATTTAGAGGCTTGCTGTAGCGCCACCATCAGGACTATTGGCTTGAGTTTACAGCTGAGGATATCTGGCATGAGACTGGACCTTTGTGCAAAGTTTGGTGATTTTTCGCACATGGGAAGTATGATTTCCTTGGAAAAAGAAGAAGAAGAAGAAGAAGAAGAAGAAGAAGAAGAAGAAGAACATGCAGCAAAACAATAGCTTAGGCTGCCAGGACCCTAAATATACATAAATACTGGTTGGATTTAAGTTCAAACATCCAAGATGGCGACGGCCAAAATCCCAGATTCGAGGCTTCAATACTGGAGTGCACACACTGATGGTTGACATCAGGGTAGCCATGTCTACCATTTTTACAGTCTATGGCTTTCCTCAGTGGCCAAATGATATTGCTGCTCCTCAGAGGATTTTCCTGGATGTTTCCTGTCCTGTAGCGCCACCATCAGAACAGGACTGACACTTCCAGCTTCAGTAACATTTCAGCAAAAACATCATCAGCATGTTGTTTTTGCTGTGCAGTAGTTTTCTATTGTGTGTGTGTAATGAACTTTAAAGCCCTGGGAGGCTACATTGTCTCATTGAAATATCAACAAACACACAAAGTTTACAGTTTTGATGAGAATATTAAATTACAGAGTCGATTTCTGCTTGCAGAGCTATGATTGTGAACCGTTGTGTTTGTGTGATGCTGATAAGTTCCCTCTGCAAATTTCACGCTTGTTATTGTACCAATACCAGAAATTGGCAATAAAACTGCAGATATATAAACTGCTGTGCCAAAAAACTCAGTATCCTTTAATTGGACCATTTTCTAGTTGAGAAGATGAAACTAAAAAAAGAAGAAGCAAATATGAAATGTTTCTCCCAGAGTCCCTCTGGGAAGAAAAGTCTTTAAACTAGATTTAGACCATCTGCTCAACTCAAAGACTCTTCTAAACCAGGAGGGCTCGTACTGATCGCTTTAATGATTAATGTATAATCAGTCAGACCACATTACAGCTGGACACATTATACATCAGTCACATCATTCAAAACAGATATTCAATCGTTAAATATAAAGTCTAGTGTCTAAACTGTGGTGGGATTATGTCCGGTGACATTTTACCTGTAACCACCTGAACTTAACCCTCTGAACCCTGCAAAAGAAAAGGTCAGCTAGTGCCCACACTGGTGTTTCTGCTTATTGTGATGTCATTTCTTGGAGTATCTCCAAATACTTCATATCACTAACATCTGTACAGCCTAAGCGAAAAGGTTATGTAAGTCAATAAACCATCATAATTTATATCAGCATTGAAAATGTGTCATTAAA
The DNA here is from genome assembly GCF_041903045.1 of Epinephelus lanceolatus. Classification (NCBI taxonomy): domain Eukaryota; kingdom Metazoa; phylum Chordata; class Actinopteri; order Perciformes; family Serranidae; genus Epinephelus; species Epinephelus lanceolatus. The sequence goes on from NC_135740.1 coordinate 44,931,190, forward strand.
AAAAATATACAAAAATTTGCATTTTTTCATCACTTTTTACAAAATAAAAACACAAAACATATTGATCCAAAAGATTTTGTAATGTCGAAACATTAACAAAATATTTGTTAACACTCCATAAGTCATTTGAAATATGTACATTATTTAGTTTTTGAGATATGCTATTTTTATGGGTGGAGTAAAAAGGCAATGTAATAGATTCATCATTCTTTCCTCTAGTGCCACCACATGTTTTCATGTGGATTTGCACTACATAGTAATGTAATATAGACTTTAAAGGATAGTGCACCCAAAAATGAGGGAGGCTCAGGTGAAGTTTTAGAGTCCTCACATCCCTTGCGGAGATCCAAGGGGAGAGGGGGTAGCAGCACAACTAATGCAGGCTGGGCGCCCCTGACTAAAACATAATAATAATAATAATAATAATAATAATAATAATAATAATAATAATAATAATAATAATAATAATACACAATTGAAACCACAAAATATCTCCATACTGCTCGTCCGTAGTGATCCAAGTGTCCTGAAGCCCCGACATAAAAAGTTGTTTGGAAAAACTTGATTTGAACTCTGTTTTTAGCCTCATTGTAGCCTCACGTGTGTGTGCGAGACCAGCGAAAGCACGTGAACACACATGAACGCGGTGCCCATGTCTCACGGCCTTGTGCAAGCGCACACACGTGAGCGCAGTGCACAGAGAGGCAGTCAGAGCTACAGGCTACAATACAAACTTCACCTGATCCTCCCTCGGCATATGGGTGAGTAGATAATGGCTGAATTTTCATTTTTGGGTGCACTATCCCTTTAATTGATTTCATTATGAGAGTACAACATGACACTGAAAACAAAAGCTTCAGCTTTCTGCTGCTAAAAGAATAACTGTTCTAGCCACTGCGGTTTTCATTTTCGATAGATATATACAGGTTTATGAAAAACATAAATGTTCTGGGGCAAAGTCCAGCATAATTATGACGAAATACTACATTTGCACAGCATGTAGAGTAAGGTAACATAAGGTCACGATATGATGAGGGGGAAGACAGAAGTCTTGGCTTTCGGCTGCAAAAAGAATGAAAGTTCTAGCTATTACGATTTTTATTTTCGATGGATCCATACAGGAGCATGAAAATCAACAATCTCCCGAGGCCAATATGAGGTGAAGTACAGTGAAATTATGGCGAAATACTATGTTTGCTTAGAACCTAAGGTATGTAAACATAAGGTCATGACATGATGAAGGGGAAGACAAAAACCTTAGCTTTCTGCTGCACAAAGAATGAATGTTCTAGCTTTTATGGTTTTATTTTATATTGATATATATATATACAGAATTCTAAAAAAACTATCTGCTGCAGCCATCACAGAGAAATTCCAGGGGAGATTCTGATGAAATTACACATACATACTTTGGACAGGTAAGGTGACAGAATCCTTGGCTTTCTGCTGCAAAATTAATGAATGTTCTCGCTACCATGGTTCTTATTATAGATCTGTTTAATCAGAATCATGCAAACAATGATCTCCCACAGTGGTCTGAGGGATGTCAATGTTCAAACCGTTAACCCCGCGCACATGGCATGTCTTTTAAAACAAGCAACAAACCGACCTGGCTCCCTGAAAAGCACTGACGTGTCACACCATCTGAGAGCTGGTGGTGACCACCTGAGCCACTTTGACCACAGCCGTAGCCAATCAGAGGCATCTTCAGAATGAATGAAAGGAAACACGGAGGCGTCCAGCAGGCGCTCTGCACTCTGCTCCGCTCGATCGATTGAGAAATGACTCGGAACTGATCGGAGGAAACGCGCTCTAATGGACTGATCTCCAGTGGATCAAAGTTCCCTTTAAGTCTGTGGTTAGGACCCTCATAGTACAGTGGTGTGTCTCACACACACACACACACACACACACACACACACACACACACATACACACACACACACGTCAACCTCCAGGGTATAAATAATATCCCCTGTCAGCCGCTGGAGGAGGCTGAGCTGATAACAGAGTTTCCAGGAAGAGGAGGAGTAGCGGAGGATTGGAGCTGAATCCCGGAGCAGCAGCTGCCGCCCGCTCTGCTAAACTTTACTCTGAACTGAGATCATGAACTGAGCATGTGCAGCTGCTGCATCTTTGGCCTGCGAGCAGTGGGGCCTAAAGATGGTGATGATGCCAGCAGGTCCTTCTGCCTCGGCCTGCTTGTAGGAGCAGTTTGAATTTATGCAAAAACTATAGATTGTCTTTTGAAACTGAAATTTAACAGAACCATAACTAGAGTGAAATATCTCAAAAAATTACCAGCCAAACTGTCATAATACTTGCTGTGGATATTCATGTTCCAATAAGGATGAACAGTAATCATTCTGGTGACCACCATCGGGACAGAGCTTTAACTTAAACACAACAAATATACCTGGATTTAAAGGACATATTGTTGTGATATTCACTTAGCACATTTCTGCTCCCCAGAGGATGAATCCTTCTCATTTTAATGACCCCGTGACCTTTCATCTGAAGCCAACCTCACTCTGAAATGTCAACACAGAAGAGAAAAGGCTGGGCTGTCAATCAAACATGCAGATAATATTCATGGTCCCCAGAGAATAGAAGTGCCCTTTGGATTTTAGGCAATTAAGGCATTTATAAAGCACAGTACATATGCAGAGGTAGGTTCAAGGTGCCATGCAGAGACAGAAAAACAACACAATACAAAATAAGAATTATATTCAAAGTTAAAGATTTAAAATTGTAACAATGATATATAATAATACGACCTTTAGTTTTACAAACATTTCATTGAATGAGCTCAAGAATAATATGGTTTTCAGTTTGGATATAAAAACAGCAGTGGTTGGGGAGTTTCTATGACCAACAGGCAACTGGTTCCATCTCTGTGCTGCATAATGACTAAAAGCCGCTTCTCCTTGTTTAGATTTTGCTGTGGGCAGCCCACTCCCCAGTGATCGGAGAGGTGTTGCAGGGTGATATTGCTCCAGTATGTCAGTCATATATTTAGAGCCAACTCCATATAGAGATTATAAACAAGTAGCAGGACACTAGAATCAATTCTGTGGCTTCTGAACGAGGGCGATGGGCTGTCCGTTTGGTTTTGGTCAGAATTGTGCAGCTGAATTTGCCTGATGGTCTTTTAAGGGAGTCCTGTCAGATGTCCACTGTAGTCATCTATTTTAATTGAAAGCATAAATCAGTTTTTTCTAAGTCTTTGGCTGTTTTTAATGTGATAACATGCTGGTTTTGTTTTTGCTTTTGGCCTGGAAATGTCCGTCAGAAGGAGCTGGAAAGGGTTGCGGGGTAGAGAGATGTCTGGAGTATTTTCCTCAGCCTGCTGCCCTCCCAACCCGGCCCCACATAAGCGGACGAAACTGTTCGGATGCTTGAAGAGTGTTGCCGTGATTTGTCTGTGCTTGTGTCTGACAGCAGGTAAAGCTTTCGGTACAACAAAAAACAGTGAACAGAAGTTCTTCCAACATATGAAGGTTTCCGTCTGCTATCAGATGTTGTTTGGGATTGAATGTGACTGAGAGATTATATAAAAGCCTTTAAAATATGCAGCATGCAGGTAAAAACAGAATTAACATTAAATGTGCAAAAATGAGCGAGCGGTGAAATGACGCCGCGAGCGTCTGTTTAATCTGCTGTGGATCACAGATCTGCAATCACCATCCATCTGCTCCATCTGATCTGTGTTCACTACACACACACACACACACACACACACACATGCTCGCTCCCTGCTGGAGTTCATCTGAATATTTTCTGAGTGTTTCTTGGTCAGCATATTAAGAACACAATGCAGCTGTGTGTGTTCTGACACGCTGAAGAGATGACATTTACAGCTCACACAGAAATCATCTCTTTTAGAAGAACAAACAGTAGTTACACTATTTCAGTATTAAATGCAGAAGTGCGTCGTGTCGCCCAGCAGGTCTTCACCTGATGGAAACAGCAGGGACCAGAAGAGGACAGAAGAAATGCTGTGTACAAAGTGACGCTTATCAGCGGTTACCTTTTGAGATTTTCTGTGCACAATTTGATAAATACACTCAAAATAGAGAGATGTACCTCTGACTTTATTTGCTCCCTCCAAAAAAGGTAACAGTTAAAGCTCAGTTATTTCAGACCGGATGTTGTAACCGCACATTAAAGCACAGTGGTTCATCTATTCATCCATTTTGGAGCGCTCACTGGAGTCCAGTAACCCAGACATCCTTCTCCCCAGTCACATCCTCCGCCTGCCTGATCCCTGAATATCATGCAGGCAGGTGGTTGGTTTATAAAGCCCTGAATGGTTTCTGATCTTCTGCTACATTATGAACCACGCAGACCTCTCGGGTGGTCTGGGAAAGGTCTGCTCGTGTCCCCAGAGTCACGACTAAACATGAGGAAGCAGCGCTTAGTGTTTATGCACCTCATATCTCCAACAGACTCTTTTAAATAAAGGCTGAGGACTTTTCTGCCTGCTGCTGCCTCTTATTGTTTCCTTACACTGCACTGTAACTTTTATTCTTGTTGTTTTATTCTTTTATACCTATCATAGTGTGTTTTAACTTGTTTTTATTTTCTATTCTCTTGGCTCCTAAATGGCTGTTTTTAATTGGATTTAAATGTCTTTTTATATTGTCTTTGTCTTTGAATTACCCCGTGGCTGAAATGTGCTGTATAAATAAATTTAACCGCCGTAACCTACAGTACACCCTGAGGCTGGTCATCAGCCTTGTTCAAGTCCACAAAACATGTATAGAGGAGGCTAAAAGTGCATTCATACAACTGAGAGAGAGATGAACATTCAGTAACTGTGTGAGAGCCAGCATGCTGGAGAAGTCTTGAGTAACTGAGTTAGGATTATGTGCTGTCGTCAGCCCAATCACCAGAATAAATGTTGGCATTGTACATTTCTGCAAACCACAGATACATTACATTTGTATGGTATTCCCCCAATCCCAAATGGGTCCCTTACAGACTCGTTGACTCAAGCCCTAAGCCCTTACAGACCTAGGACCGATTCCATTTCTTCCCCTTAGGCCTTGTCTTAGCCCTTCCCATTGTTTTTTTCACATTCACGTGAAGGGAAGTGGTGTCCCAGTTCTCCATCAGGTTAAGAGCTAACCTGATGGAGAGCCAATACGCTGAAACTTTAAGTTTTAACAACGCTGTGGTTAATGTGTGGTGAGGTTCAGGTATAAAAACCATGTGAAATGATCATGTTTTGGCTTCAAATACCTACTTTAGGTGGCACAATCCCTGCTGGAAACACAGTGACTGGTCGCTAAAAAACACCCATGTTCGGTGGCTAAAATGCTGCTGGAGACACATCAAGAACTTCCTAAACCCCAACAGATTTAATTGGTTGTCGGTCTCAAACAGTGGTCTGCAGCTTGGCAGACATTTGGTGACCACGACACCATGTTAATTTACACCTTTGTGTGCATTATATCTCTTCGAAATACACCACACACCAGTCGGTGGTACCTTCGCACCAGTCTATCGATTAGGAACTTGCACTGTAGATGAACAGGCAGGCTAAACTTGTCCACTTTAATGTGAAGGCTGGTCTTGACTATCGTACAGGAGTGCTGGGTAACATTTTTGGCATCCCTGGGTGGGCATGACGGTTCCAAACCTGAGACCGAGAGATGAGCGACTGTTCCAGTCCAAAGGTATCGAACCAATGCTGAGAATCAGTGGTACGAGCAGGCTGCTTGTCCAGAGAGACCAGATCAAATTGGATCCAGATAGAAGGACACTTGTGTAGCAGAGATATCAACTCGGAATATCACCTACTGGATGGAGGAAGTGGTCGAACCAGCCACTCTCCGAAAGAAAAGGTGCCGTAACCTGACAGTGGTGCGGTGCTTGTTTGATGCACAGTCTCTTTCAAAATAAACATCTGTAGGTAAAACACCTCGTACTAACATTTACTTCCTTGTGCAAGAAAAAAAAGCACATTGTTAGATTTACACAGTGTCTGACGTTGGAATCACCAACAAAGTGACGTCATTTGATGACTTCAAAATGAGAACAGGTTGGATCTGTGTGGCAGACTCCATATATAGAAAATATAACTGAATACGGTCTTGAAAAAGGAAGAGCAAGAGCATGACAGATCTTTATTATTATGTCTCCACCCTGAAATTAAATCCCTGTGTGTTATTTTTAAGTTACAAAGCTCAGTTTTTGATTTGTGAGCGTTCCTATGATTCCAGATGTGAGACAGCAGCAGTACAGTATGAGTGCAGCTCAGTGTTGTTGTTCTGTACTGTAGCAGTTTCTGATCCGTCAGATAAACTCGGCTCCTCTCGCTCTTCCATCTTCAAGCTGGAGACGATGAATGAATCTCTGCACGGAGCGTAGAGAGTTCAGATTGGTATTCTGCAGCAGCGGCGGCGGCGGCGGCGGCGGCGGCCACTCTGTATGGATTCAGTTTGAGAGAAACATGCTTTCTTCCCTCACTTTGTCTCCTTTATCTCCTCCATGTGGAGGATTTGTCTGTTTAAAGCCTCAGACTGCTCCTCTCTCATTCACAGCTTCCCTCCTCTCTGCTCCCTTTTCTTTTTACTCCTTCATCCTCTATCATCATCATCATCAATCTGGGCACGCTCTAACCTTTGATCCCTGACCTCTCCACTGCTGATCCAGTGCCTGCTTCTCATCACACAGAATGCTGTACTATCTTTTCTCGGACAGACAGAAGATCACAGAAACTTTCAGGTTCTCTCAAATCAAATCTTTTTTGTTCCACTGAGACACAGAAGTGAAGATGAAGAGTTAGATGGAGCTGAACAGCGCCTGACTTTCCTCCTCTTACATTTAAATTTCATCCGCAGAAAAAGCTTTTGAAAGCAATCCAGTCTGCACACCAAACCTATCATCACTGCAAAAAAATAATCTCCATCTAAAGCAGCCGTTTGCTCAGTCTGATACTCTCATCTGAAAATGTTTTCTTAAAACAAGTGGGAAAATAACACTGCCGGTCGACTGAGATCAGTCCTCTTGTTTGCAATGCAAATCAACTCTTTTCAAGTATTTCACAAGATAATGTGTCATTATCTCATTTTCTCATTTATTTTGTTTCTAGCTTTGATATTTTGACACTTAATTCTTGTAAATTCCTGAAACTGCATCAGATAAAAGTGGAATTATCTCCGTACACTGGCAGTGTTTCCTCATCTTAATCTTTTCATCCTTAGTTTCCCCCTTAGGATTCCCTCTAAGTATCTTCAGAATCAGAAAAAAAACCCCTTTTCCCTTATTGTCTGACAGTGTCACGTCCACATTTCCTTTCGTTTTGTTCCATCTCTTCATAAAGTATGTGGCATATTATGTAAAGAACACGTTTGATGTCTCTTTTTTTAGTCAGATTATGGTGAATACTCTTATTGTGGGTTAATGCACATCACGACGTCCCCATTTTGTGGGTTTATATATGGCTGTGTATATATTCAATGCACATGAACCATAGCAGATAGTTTAGCACCTTAAGTTTTTTAATTTCTTGCTAAAAAATCAAGGGCGATCTGAAGTGGCAACATCATCACGTCACGTGTCATGGGTTGGGGTCCGCTAATGGGGAAGCAAAACTTTGGGAGAGATTTGCGGTAGTGAGAACAAATCAATCACGGCTGAAAAGGCTGAGAAAGACCCACAATTTTGCAAGGAATTTTCAGAGCTGCTTTTTAGATTCATAAAAAATCTTGGATGCGAGGGACTTCCACTGCGACAGAAAAGCCATCAGGATGGACTTTTATAGCAGCGAATGATGGAGCTGCAGATGAGTGGACGTAACATTGTGATACGCCCAGGGAACATGAACTTAGGTGAAGCGAACACACAACTGGATTTCCGCCACCATTCTCAGGAACTATTAGAAATTTTGGCTCATGCAGCCCAGAGGACCCACATTCTTCGGCAACACATCCTCACTGCGACCTCTTCACATGTCCACGTTTGGTCATGGACTTTCCACGTCCACATATGACATCCAAGGTACCCTGGGTGTGTTGGTTGTTGACGTTCTGGGACGCTGTGTCAACTTCAGCCTTTTTGTCGATGTCTAAGGCAGGAAATCACTGACCAAGTGCAAGTATTTGACGACTGCTGAGCGAGACCAGGTTGTTTTTGGACTAATGGAACCATCGAAGTAAGCAGGTCTGAGCAGTTTTCCTGAAGCTTCTCAACCCAGCTGCCAATGCTGGAGTTAGTATGTGGTTAGATTTAGGCACAAACCACTTGGGTATGGCTAGGAAAAGACCGTGTTTTGGCTTAAAGTACCTGCTTTGGTCGGCACAATCATGGCTGGAAATACTGCCGATGTCTTGCTAAAATACAACCATGTTGTTGTTTGTTGGTCTCAAACAGTGATCTGCAGCTGGCAGCTGTCTTGCCTAAGTGCACATATGTAGTCATGCATGCACATTTATGCTGCACAGCATCCCTCAGTGAAAATAAGCTCCAGAGTGCATGCTAAAAACTGTAGTTTGCATTCCAGCTACGACCACGAACTTTCTTTAACGTGGCCACAGTCTGTCTCCAACATGAACCAAGTTTTATAGTTTATTTCACTCTTGCAGTTTGTTTCATCGTATCCTGACCCCATGGAAAAAAATACGATTGAATACTGTCTGTGTTAGGGCTGCACAATGAATTGAAATATTATTGAAATCACAATATGTCCGAGTATAATATCCAAACCGCAGAAGCTGCAATTTTTTGATGAAGGTAAAATGTGTCACAACATATTAATGAAGCATTGTGGTGCTGCAGAGACGCCCCGGCCCACAAATCATATTCCAGATGTAGGGAATATGTTTGTTTGGTACAGGAACAGACTGACTCTTTACAACATACCAGCAGCTGTAAGAGTGGAGGCAATTTGACTGACAGGAAACTTGTTGACTCGACACTTTTGGATGTCATCCTCAGCACTGTGTGGAAATACAGTTCTGGTGACTGACAGCAGGTCATTCAGTAATTGAATACATCAAATGTGTGCCTGTGTTGTCTCTGTGTTCACAAAGTGCTCCTGAAGAAAAAAGTAATCAGGAGCATTAATGGCTGAGACTCAAACAGGACTTCATAAAAAGCGATGAATGGATAAAGACTAAAATAAATAATGTTTTTTTTTTTCATGAATCTGGAATATATTTATTGTGTAGCTGCAATTTAGCTTTCATTTATTTGATAAACACTCAAATACACAGAATAGGAGATGAGTTCAGCATGTTGTCTGTTCCTCTCTCTGATTGAGTCGTCTAATTGTAGTTTATCTGCTGAAGTTATGCTACATGTGCTGTCACACAGACCTGCAGTTGGTCTGCTTTGCTTTTACACAACAAACAAACAAACAACACTGACACCTCCTTTACAGGTGCTGTCTGTCCAGGTGTTCAATTAACAGCTTTCACACCAGTACAAACAAACCAAACTGAACAAACAGCACCAGAGTCTCTTTAAACCAAACTACACAGGTTCAGTAAAAGCAGCTCTATTTGCATAAACTTTAAAGATACACTCTGCAGGATGTTCCTGAGCAAAACTGTGTATATACTCACACAAGAGTAATCCCTCTCAATCGTCACTGCTGATCCACTCAGTCTGCAGAGCCCTCTGACTGGATTTTATCATCGTCTTGTCTCCTTCTTTACTCCAAAATTAGCCTGTATATGCAGGTTTTTTTAAACTCAGTAGAAAACTGCTAAAAAATAGGTGATAGAGAGGCATATTCGTCAACCACAGAGCCATGCACATGGGTCTCATTCACTGGCGATGGGAAAAATTCTGTTTTTCTGGTGTGTCCTGTTTGACATCACGGGCAGGCAGGAAACAGGTTAGTAAACAGCAAAAAGCAGCATGGAAGCCAGCACCAACATTACAGTGGTTACTTACTTTCTGTCTCAAACTCGGTGCTGACTGATGTCTACGTGCTGCTTGGACAAAGATGGACGTTTTTTTTTGTAGCAGAGATGACAAAGACTTACGGAAGTTACTGACAATTGCATCAGAAAAGAGGTGAAAATGAATGCATCCACCTGGATGTCAGGTTTCCATCACTGCCAATTGGCTTGTCATTTTTTGAAGTAGTGCGTGCAGACTGTAACCTTTGGGTGTAGAATTTTTGGTCCACTGGAAAAGGAGTTTTAGGTCCCGTTTATACGACAACAATTTCAACTGAAAACGGTAAACTTTAGTTGCTGAAATGCAACGTTTTGAAAACAGGTTCCAGAGTGCAATTATTTGGAAACAGCACCGTCTCCATTGTCATGTAAACTTGCAATATGCAGTTCCTCTGAAAACTGAGACTTTTCCCACATGCGCATTACGCTTCCAGTCACTAGGCATGCGCGAGAAAGTTGACCATCACAACAACAATGCCGGACTCCTGAGCTCTGTTTGTGCTGCTCACCCTGTTGAATTTATCAACGCTTCCCCATCATAGTGTAGATTTACTGTAGCAACTCCACCTCGTCGTCCGTCCAGACAAACATTCATGCGGTTGCCATTTTGTTTGTTTATACATTGCTGCTCTGTAGAAGGAAGCGTAAGCGTCACACCGCCAACTACTGGCCTGGCATGTATACTGCAGTGTTTTTGTTCATTTTTGTTGTTGTGTTTGTTTTTTCAAATGAGAAACGATTCTGTTTTCAGTGGATCATTTTCGTGTAAACATGTTCTTATTTTGCTGTGTTCAAAACATTCCTGGCCACAACCCTGTGAGAGGCATGGAAGGATTACAAACAGGCTTACCAAGCACAGGCCCAGGGGCCCAAAGAGTGAGGGGGGCCCCGTGGTGCTCACCTGCAAAATGTCACTCAAATTAACCGAACTGACCAGGAGGGGACTCAAAATGGCCTGCTACTGCAAAGGGACAAAAATGACTAAAAACAGACATTATGACTTCAAAGAGATGCAGAGCAATTTCACAAAGAGACACAAAACAACTAAAAAGTAACACCAAAAACAAAACAGAAAAGACACAAACCACAAAAAGATACATTACGACTACAAAGCAACACAAAACTACAGAGACACAAAATGACTACAAAGAGATACCAAAAAATAAACACTTAGGGAGCGATCACACAGAGATGAAACGCTAGAAGCGCGACGCCAGTAAAGCAATTGTTTTCCTATGATACGGCGCGTCTGACCGGCGTTCAAGCGTCTTTTCAAACGGCCGTTTTTCTGGCGTCTTTTTAGACGTGCGTTTTTGTATAGACACCTCTTTTTAGAAGCGCGTTTCTAGACGCTGAAAAGTTAAAATATTTTCAACTTTTTTGAGCATCAGACGCCAGTAGCTAGCGCGCATTGAATAAGCGCTTCCAGCGTTTCAAGCATCTTTGAAGCGTCCGCATCTCTAGCGTCTCATTTCTGTGTGATCACCCCCTAAATTACCCCAAAGAGACACAGAGCAACTTCAAAGAGACACAAAACAACAGATTTATTACAACTAGAAAGAGACACAAAGCAACTTCAAAGAGATGTTAAACAACTACAAAGAGACACAAATAACCCGAAACAACACTAAATTACCTCAAAAAGACACAAAGATGCAAAACAACAACAAAAATAAGGCGAAACCAGCGCACAGTCTGTGTCTTGCTCCTATGTTGGAGAATATCTGCACTGAGGACCCCATCGTCTCATGGTCCGCCCACACAGTGACATTGGGACTTTATATAAAAAGGGTAGCCACCAGGTGTCAGACTGTGAGCAGCACACATTGAAAAGGTAAAAAAAAAAAAAAAAATCACAGACACAGCGTCAGAAATAGACGATACGAGAGACGAAATGCCAAGTGGACAAAGCTTGTTCCGAGAATATGAGGTTGTTTTTTAGTTTCACTGGTGATACTGCTTCTAAACAGCAGCCATCAGTTCCTGCTAGTTACATCTTTAACTTAACCTCAGAGGCAGCAGATCAGACACAGCTGATTTGGGTCATTTTTGAATTATTGTGTGATTCAGTTTGCTGTGAATGTAAATCTGGTCTCAGCTCTGAAACACAAACGTCTTCATGCTGTGATAACTTCACATTGGTGGTGTGTTGAAGGAATTTCACATCTTATTTGAAATAATCCCAACCTGTATGAGCAGCGGCTCAGTAATCCAGTAAACCCCCCCCACCACCCAACCCCCACCCCCCTCCTCTGCCACCAACACACACACACACACACACACACACACACACACACACACACAACCTCTCATACACACACATAATAACACACCAGCATCACTAAGCCTGGCCATGAAATGGGATTCTCAGGGATGAGAGCTGCTCTTTGTGATCACAGAGGGGGATCTACCACACACACACACACACACACACACACACACACACACACACACTCTCACATACACAGTCTCTTAGTACGTGTATGTGTGTGTAAGTGAGTGTGTGGCTCTTTATGTTGAGACACACGCACACACACACACACACACACACATCTGAAAAATGAGACAAACACTTCTTTTTTCTCTGAAGGCTCTCTGGAATGGATGTTGTGGGACTCAACTGTTTCTATGGCAACTGCAGCCCATTTACTCCCCATGGTTTGTGTGTGAGAGTGTGTGCGTTTGTGTGTTTGTACCTCATATACTGTGAGTCTGTGTGTTTGGTCATACACACACATATATAGGCCTACTGTTTACATATTTATTGTGTTTTTGCTGTATATTTGCATACAGAGTGCGTGCGTGCGCGTGTGTGTGTGTGTGTGTGTGTGTGTGTGTGTGTGTGTGTGTGTGTGTGTGTGTGTGTGTGTGTGTGTGTGTGTGTGCGTGCGTGCGTGCGTGCGTGCGTGCGTGCGTGCGTGTGTGTGTGTGTGTGTGTGGGTGTGTGTGTGTGTGTGTGACATGACGGCTGGCGACCTGCTCTGATGGATGGAGTGGTGGCGTCGCCGGTGGCTGATCAGAAACAAGCAGAGTCAACATGGCGACATCTGTTGTCCTCGTGTCCCCCTCTGGAGAGAACAGATGTAAACAAATGCATTTTCTATTCTGAATATGAAAACCCCACAAACAAATGTTGATGAATCATGAATCCGAAGCAGATATGTTGGCCAGCTCCAAAGATTGGAGCGTCGCCGTGCTGTCACAGGAAGAACTAATAATGGCGAAAAGAGACAAAGCAGGAGGCGGGCAAACCTGGACGGAGCAGATACGTTTAACAGGCTGGTCTGAGGTCAGGAGCAGGAACAAAGAAAGTGTCATTTCAACAGGAAAAGAGACAAAAATGGATTTTTAAAAAAAGGCCTTTCGGAGAGTGTTGACATGTCATGAGTCTCAGTGCTGACGGGGAACATGGCTCCCTGATACCAGTCCTGTTGGAACAAACTGGAAGAAGAAGCTGCCAACTTCAGTCTATTTAAATGTTTTCACACACCTCACATATTTAGGAAAATCCTTGTGTTACATGTAGTTTCATCTTTGTTTGTTCAGTTTAGAGAGAAGTTCAGGGTGTTGATCAGAGACTGCGCTGGGTTTAGCTGATAGTAGAGTGAGGACAGAGGTCAGCAGCCACAATCAAAGCCAAGTTCCGCTGTTAACATCAGTTTGTAAAACGTCCTATCAGCTCCAATTATCAAAAAGGAAAATTCTGTCACAGGACCACTTTCATCATTCTTCATTCAAGAGAGCTTTATTTCCATTGCAGTGTTATATTTGGTGGTATGGCTCTGTTCTGGGGCCTCTGCCATTCCATGCACCTACGCAGAAAGCCTAAGGTGGAGAGAGCACACCTCTCTGCCCTTCCATGCGCATACGAGGAAACCCTGAGGCAAACAGAGCACACCTCTCTGCCCTTCCATACGCCTGCACAGAAAGCCTAAAGGCCTTTGCACCGAGTCTGTTTTCCTCAGATGCATTTATTTAATCCATCATCCGGAAAAAAAAAAAAAAAAAATTGTTATGCACAGAAACCTTGCACACTAATTTCGATGCCTTTTATAGTTTATTGTTGTGAAAATTCACATTATGTAACAAAAATAAAAGACATATTTCCTCCTTTGTCTCTCTCCACTGGAGTTATCTATCTGACTGTCATCACTCCCTCCTTGTCTTTCATTTGGCACCGCAGCTGCATGAAGGGGCGGAGCTGTCCTCCATATTCTGTGTGCGGTTCTCATCCTCTTCCTCTTCATCATCATCCACCTGAATATTACTGTCTGACCTGGTGAAAGTAGCTGTCTGAGTTATGAAATGATTCTGTGTGACCCGTTCCTCTGTCTTGTCACGGCTGTGTCCCGCCACCACATTTTCTTCACTGATTCTTGGTCAAACGTCACTAAAGTCTTCTGACAGATGCGAAAAACGCAGAAAATCGCACCTGTTGTGAAAATTTCAATGACGGATGAAACTTAAGGACTAAAACATGGTTGACACAGTGCGAAGTCATATTTATTTTTAGACGTGCAACGATTTTGGACGAAAATAATTGACTTAGTGTGCAAACGCCTTGAGGACTTTAGCACTCCTCTCTGCCCTTCCATGCGCCTACATGGGAAGTCTATGGCAGGGACAGCAGCAGCGAAGACCCCCCGGGAACAGATCAGAGCAGCATCAGTGACACACAGAGATGACAGTGATAAGTCAGACACAGCATGAAAAGGAGGAGCTGGGGTGGAGGCAGGTTGCAAAGCAGCTTGCAGAGGAAGCAGCAACAGTAGGCAGATCAGAGCAGTTTAAATAGGGTGCCCTGAATGAGATTCACCAAATGGTTGTATAGAAAGGAATCATGTGATCTATCAGCTGACTCCCGCCTTGATTGGGCTGTTTGAGATCAGCTGATGTAGCTGGGATGTGAGCTGAGCTTGACATTGTGTCCTGCCTGAACTAATGCTCTGCTCAATTTCAATTCAAATTTCAAATCAGTGTCTTTTCTCCTTATAATGTCGGTGGCACCCGTTCTGGCATTGTGACATCTCAAAGTCAATAATGTTTAAATAAATTTATGGCTTGAGTCACACAGACACGACTGTTCCTCAGATATATTGATGAGGTCATCCTCTCTTTCCTCCTTCCAAAACTGCCATTTTGTGTGAGGCTTACTGGCTAGTTAGCGAGCTAGGATTGTAGATTGTAGATCCCCCCTGCTTCTAGGAGGTTTTTGTGCTAAGCTAGGCTAAACTTGTTCTGGGTTTATAATAGTGCATTCATACTGGCACTTTCGGCCACAATGACTTAAACCATGCTGCACTGATTTGTGTTTCCGTCGCCAGCTTAATCACCAGTCAGACTGATTAATGCCAAGATGGCATGTGCATTTAAAAGGTTTATATCTGTGCTAGATGCACAGAGATGAAACAGATCCTTAATGATTTTGTGGCTTTTTTGCCTTTATTGGACAGGACAGATTAAGCGTAAGAGGGGAGAAAGAGAAGGGATGACATGTAGCAAATTGCCACAGGCTGGCATCGCACCAGTCGCCGCCACAGCAAGGAAAATACCTTTGTAAATGGGACGCCCACACAAACCACTTTGCTACTGGGCTCCCCAGTGAAACCGATCTTGTGACTGTGAGAAGGACAGTTAACAAGCTCATGAAGGAGATGTATTTATCTCTAACAGTTGTTAGCTTATTAGCATCTGATGCCTTGTGTGTGGAGTCTTACAAATGAATTTAGCTCCTAACACAGAAAATGAACATTCCACTTCTCTATAACCCTGATAGTTACAAAGCAACACCAATCAGTGCACAGACAACATCATTAGATTTAAGCTGACATACTGTTTGTACATTCTGCTGTGGAAGCTGCTGCAAGACAAAGACCAGCGTCTTCAGTGAAGAGGAGAGAAAGCAGCGGCTGTTTTCTTTTCTCTGCTCCTTTCTTTCCTTTACTTTGTGGCTTTTGTGGCTGAGAAGGTCAACAGATGATAAACTCTTCTAAAACACTGGAACACACAAAGTCCTTCCACCTCCAATTTCTTTAAAGTGGATCGCCTTCAAATTAGAGGATGGAGGAAATGTCACAGCGCACACACACTCTCTGTCTCTCCGTCAGCCCTTGTGTGGTTTATAGTGCACTACTTCAAAGGTTATTCTCTGACCTTATTCAGACTCATATCTAAGGAAATATAATAGAAGGCAACTCTGCGCTCTCTGCCGAATGCTCTTTTTGCAGAGACATGACGCGCCTGCTCCGGCGTGCCCTCTTCTTTCTGCTCCCCTCTATTCCTGGAAGAATAAATGAAAGAAAAGTTGAAGGACTGAAAACTCAAAACTCAACCAGCCTTATTTCCCGGGGTTAGCTTTGTGACAAAAAATACAGAAGCTTTTCAGAGTTTAATGGAGGAGCGGTTTCTTGTGTTCCTGCGGCCTCACACAGTTAAACTGCAGACAGCCGGTCAGGGCTTCAGTCCTTCACTCGTTGTGCTCCGTCTCATTTTCAGCCAAGGACGATGATGGGCTTTTTGTGGCCAGTCTGAGGGAGCCCATGTTCATATTATAGATAAATACAATAAGAACTCTGAAGTTCTGCACCAATGGTAACAACTGAGGAAAAGTTTGAGATACAGAAAATCATTGTGATTCATCCTCTGGGGATCATGACTATCACATTATAACACTGCCACTGAACCACTGAAAACTCTTGTTGTAGATTATTGAACAGAGAAAAAAACCATCATGATGATCTTATAATATCACTCTACTGAGCTAAAATGATCTCTTATTATTTTTTCCTTTTAATAACTTTCCCACAATATTTTATCCCATTGCATGACTTTAAGTAGTTCAAAACAGGAAGGCATACATAGTGTCACAGCTGCACTTCCCAGATATTGGCCAAACAGCCACCACCAATTAGCTGCATATGCCAACGGACAAGACCATACAAACACCAGGGTCAAACATCAAGGCTAAAAGACCATGAAAAACAAAAATCCTATAGATGTCATTTCAATTTGACGTGTATTTAGATTATAATTCTAACAAGTTTGCATGCATTTATTTCATCTTATTTCTCATTTGTTTTATGAACATGTCTAATAATTGTTTTGAGACCTCAGCGTTCAAAATAACTTTTAAAAATGATCATCAATCTGGATATGAGGCTGTCGACATGAGCCAGGCCTGTGCAGATTGGATCACCGGTGATCACTGTAGATTTGTGACTTCGTCCAGACTTGCTCTGACGTCACGCAAAAGGCAGACAGTGAACATTGGATTATTTTAAGTATTGAAGTATTTAGTTAAACAAAGACTATTTGGCTGACATATTAAATGTAAATGTAAATATGTAGTTGAGGCGTCAGGTGTGCTCTGCAGCAGCAAACTGATATGATGTTGATTTCTGTGACAGTTCATGTCAAATGGAGGTTGAACCACAGACCACCTGTAAAGCATTTTGATAGTTAATTGGAGACTGCAAACAAGCTGAAATGAGGCTGCTGGAAACTGTCGGACCTGACATCAACTTTTTATAGCCGCCCCCTACTGCTGCAGGCTGCTCTCGTCCACTCTCCAGGTGAGTCACAGTTCATCTTCAACAAGCCTACTGCTTATCCAGGCATCTATACATATTGTCACTTCCGACTTCCGACATCTGGATCACAATAAAGCAGTATAGGTAGGGTGGCAGTAGCTCGTCCATAGGGACTTGGGTTGGGAACCGGAGGGTCGCCTGTTCGAGTCCCCGTCTGGACCAAAATATGGAGCGTGGACTGTGGCTAGAGAGGTGCCAGCTCACCTCCTGGGCACTGCTGAGGTGCCCTTGAGCAAGGCACAGAACCAGCAGCTCGGGGCGCCTCACCAAGGGCAGCCCCCTCACTCTGACATCTCTCCACTCAGTGCATGTATAGGTCCTGTTTGTGCGTGTGTGTCTTTCGGACCTGTGTGTAATTGACAAGCAAGAGTGAAAACATTCCCCTCAGGGGGATTAATAAAGTAAATAAACTTAAACTTTAAAATATTTTTCAAAAAATATTTTTAAGAACTAGTCCATACTCATTGAGTACAGCATACCATACCATGACTTAGTCATACCAAAAATTAGAAAAAAAACACCAACATTGGCCCACAGGGGGAGCCACAGTGATCGGTCGCATTTTAGCCATTTTGAAGCATTTTTCTGTTGTTATAGCGCCACCCAGTTGCCAATTAGAGTTAAATTTCTCCAGTCACCTTGAGGCGTCCTGTTCTACATATCTACCAAGTTTAGTAAAAATCCATATGGCGGTTAGGCCTAGATAAGAAATGAGCTCTCTAGCGCCCCCATTTTGTTTGATGGGGTCAATAATGGAGGGGTCCCCTCAGATTATGTGTGGTCATATGCCTACAAAGTTGCGTGGTGATGGGTGAAACCCTTGAGATGTTATACACCTTTATGTGATGAGCCACGCCCTCCGCAATATTCATTGCCTTATAGAAGCTCAGTTTTAGTAAGTTTTCCAACTTTTGCCAAGAGGGAACTTTAGATATTGGTCCCTAGATTATGTTCACCCAGTTTCATGCAAATCGCTCAAACTTCCTAGGAAGAGATCCATTTGAAGTGTTTTTCAAAAAATTCAAAATGGCGGAAAATCTATATAAGCGGAAGTTATGGGTTCTTGAGGCAAATGTGTTCCTCATGAGGAGAGGCATCTCTGTGCAAAGTTTCATGTCTCTACCACATACAGGGCATGAGATATGCCCATTCAAAGTTTGACATTTCAATGGGTTGCTATAGCGCCCCCCTTTGGCCAATTGATGTAATATTGCTTCATTGGCATCCTCCCATGACCCTCTACCACTGTGCCAAATTTCACATGGATTGACCAAGTCAGTAAGGAGAAAAACGTGGAACAGACACACACACACACACACACACACACACACACACACAGAGTTTTTGTCATTATATAGTAAGATAAGATAGCTAGAACAATGTATATTCAAAACTTTGCCAGAACAGAACAGCTGTAGTTACTTTCCATATTGTACACTCGTACACAAAGATTTGCAACAAAGGGCTTATCTAACAAGTTTTGAAATTTTGTTGGGTGTAATAGATTGGACTTAATCAGATGTGACATCACAGGGACACCTCTTATCTGAGGGCAACTGCTACAAAGCTTCACATTTACTGCTCTCAAAAATGATAACAAAACAGTTTGTCAGTATATTAATACTTCATGTGCACACTAAGCTCCCATCAGACAGAGCACTTCTTAGCAGCCGTGAGGTGCTGAGGCAAGGAACATATTAGCTTTTAGAGATGATTATTTTTCTACAGCCCAGTCTCACATGAGGGGCTTAGGATACAAAAAAAGAAACTCACAAAAATTTGCACACACATCAGAACTGGTGAAAATTGCAAAGTTCTGCAGTGTTTGGGCTCGAGCGTGGCCAGTGGGCTCCATAGCACCCCCAAAATGCACGTCAGGGTTGGGATAATGTTTCTTTGATGTTAACTAAATTTGAATAAATGATTGCTCTCATCTTCAAGAGAATATTTATTTAAAAATATATATATTTTGCCTGTGAGGAAGTCAGCATTGTATATTTTGTTTGAAGAACTTTGCGCCCATGTTCATACTAGTAATTATTTTGACTTAAAAGGTGCAGTCAGTGGGTGCTATAGAGCTGATCTGCCACGCCCAAACCTAATTGCATTTAGCCTTTGAACACATTTTTGACAGCCATGGTTTACTCAAAAATTCGCAAAATGTCACACAACTTTTGTACATTTTGATATAAAACAGGAAGTTGTTGTAACGTGAGTGTTCATGGTCCGATCTCCCCAAATTTCACATGCTTGATACGACAGGCCTGAGGACATCTATGTGTCAATTTTGAGTCAAAGTAATTGCACTACCTACATGCAACAGGATGGACAATTGTGTGTGCACTTTTCTAAAAGCTTACAGATGAGGACGAAACTAAGCAGTGCCACTGGAGATCGTGGAGACAATGTCGCATATTTCAAGCGAGATATAACCACAGGAGATGACGAGGAAACTGAAATATTGGCGGAACAGAACAAATCGGTAATAAAGTGAAAAGAATTCTCTGTCCACATGTTGGGATGTATATAATGGCCTCACAGACCACCACAGTCTACAACGCTGGCTTCCTGTAAAGGTACAGTATTACAACCTCCTCCATCATTGCTTCGTTTGTTGTTATATGAAACGTTTAGTGCCATCTATTGGCTGAATTTATGCAAACAGAGGACATATGGAAACATGAGGGCACTGACGTTTACAGCGTTTGAAATGGATGTATCTATTTTCATAGGTAAGAGTATAAATCAGCCTTGAGTCATGCACATGGAGTCAACGGTCACAGATATGCACGGCTGCATCAACCAGCTTCCTGCCAGCAGCCCTGATGCATGGGAGGGTGTGAGGGCGCGTTCATCGCTGCTTGAACTGTAATTGTTTTTAATGAGAGAAATATATTTTGCTCGCTGCTTTTGCTTTGCACCTCACATTTTGGCAGGAGTGACCTGAACCCCTCGAGTTGAAAAAGCTTCAATTTAGAGTAGAAAAGCAGCCGATGCCATTTCCATTTCTTCTCATTGTCCTACCAGATGAATCGAGAAGTGAGCTCTCTGTGATGGTGACGACAACACGGAGTACAAACTTGATCCTGATATTTATTTACCTGGAAGACCGTATCCTGTCAGAACTGCTTGAAATCAACATTTACTTCATTATGATAAGTTAAAGCAAAAACTATTTCCACTCTACATTCCTCATAATGACTCATATTTGATGAGCTGCTGGTTAAATGGCCGACAGGACAGGTAGTTGCGGGTGGTCACAGTGAGCTGTAATGCAGGAGGAAAAAACAGAAATGCATTCAGTGAGAGGATCAGATTAAACGGGGGGGTTTCAGCTCAGATCTGGCAACCTGCGGATCGATAATAACGTCTCAGAGTGACAGGCGGAGAGGTTGAAGGGACTTCTCTTTTTCCTTCTCACATCACTTTCTGCTCTGCCCGTCCCGAGCTGTTTGTCCAGGCCCTTCTCTCTGTAATCAGCATCAGCGATTGTCAGCGACCGGATGGCAATTTGACATTTCAGAACAAAGCTTAGTGCAGGGAGGAGGGAGGGAGTGACAGAGAAACAGCAGGGCAAGTGAACAGAAGAGAAGCAAAAAGGTGCTAATGAGCTTTTTGGAAGCTCGCAGGTGGTTTTTAGTGATGACAAAGTGGCTTTCACCTGTCTG
Source organism: Epinephelus lanceolatus (assembly GCF_041903045.1). Classification (NCBI taxonomy): domain Eukaryota; kingdom Metazoa; phylum Chordata; class Actinopteri; order Perciformes; family Serranidae; genus Epinephelus; species Epinephelus lanceolatus. Next base: position 44,952,361 of record NC_135740.1, read on the forward strand.
CTCTGCTGCCATCTCACGTAGCATCGCACATCACGGCAGAGCTCCATTAGATAACAGCACAGTGAAGGACAGAGAACGAGAGCAAAACAAAATACAAAGAGAGAGAGGGGATGAGAAATGAGATGAGAATACCAAAGAGACACCAGCACTGTGTGTGTGTGTGTGTGTGTGTGTGTGTGTGTGTGTGTGTGTGTGTGTGTGTGTGTGTGTGTGTGTGTGTGTGTGTGTGTGTGTCAGCTGTCGGTCACCATCACACAGTCATACTGGCTCCAAAGATCCTTGGCAGGTTTTTAAATGAGATGCAGTTTCTCTGGTTTTTATTTCATTTCATCACACAACCAACACAAAGAGATTCTCTTCTAAGAAGAATGATTTTTAAAGAAAACGATCACATTTTAGGAAACAGACATCAGAGGAGAAGATGGATATTATGGTTTTATCTCTGCAGTGTGCAGATAAGTGAAGGATGTGTTTAGACTGAGGCAGATGGAAACTGTTCGCATCGCTCCATTAAAGTGAACAAAAGAAGACGAAATCTGCTGCAAATTCATTTCAATCAAAATCATCAAAATCTTGGCAAAACTGTGTAATGAACAATCTGTTATCACCAACACGCAAAAAAGAAATTAGCATTACCCGATGAGCAGTGTTGGAGAGTAACTTGTTGCATACAATAAATGTAATCCGTTACAGTTACTGAGAAATAATGTGTAATTTAATTACTGTTACTAATAAAAATGGTGCTTGCAAAGAAGTTTCACTGGAATTTAATCTTTTCAGTAAAAAGCCTATACCCTCACTGGCCACTTTATTAGGTACACCTGTTCAACTGCTCGTTAATGTAAATAGCTAATCAGCCAATCAGGTGGCAGCAGCTCATTAACATTTAGTCATGTAGACATGGTGAAGACGAGCTGCTGAAGTTCAAACGGAGCATCAGAATGATGAAGAAAGGTGATTGAAGTGCCTTTGAACGTGGCATGGTTGTTGGTGCCAGACGGGCTGGTCTGAGTATTTACTGGGATTTTCAGCACAACCATCTCTAGGGTTTACAGAGGATGGTCCCAAAAAGAGAAAATATCCAGTGAGCCAAAATGCCTTGTTGATGCCAGAGGTCAGAGGAGAATGGCCAGACTGGTTCAAGATGATAGAAAGGCAACAGGAAGTCAAATAAGCACTGGTTCCAACCAAGGTGTGCAGAAGAGCATCTCTGAAGCAACAACACCTTGTCCAACCTTGAAGCAGATGGGCTACAGCAGCAGAAGACCACACCAGGTGCCACTCCTGTCAGCTAACAACAGGAAACTGAGGCTACAATTCACCAAAACTGGACAATAGAAGATTGGAAAAACCACATTCAGATGGAAGCATGGATCCATCCTGCCTTGTATCAACGCTTCAGGCTGCTGCTGCTGGTGTAATGGTGTGGGGGAGATTTTCTTAGTACCAACTGAGCATGGTTTAAACACCACAGCCTACCTGAGTATTGTTGCTGAGCGTGTCCATCCCTTTATGACCACAGTGTACCCATCTTCTGATGGCTACTTCCAGCAGGATAACGCACCATGTCACAAAGCTCACATCATCTCAAACATGACAATGAGTTCACTGTACTCCAATGGCCTCCACAGTCACCAGATCTCAGTCCAATAGAGCACCTTTGGGATGTGCTGGAACGGGAGATTCTCATCATGGATCAACTGTGTGATGTCATCATGTCAATATGGACCAACATCTCTGAGGAATGTTTCCAGCTCCTTGTTGAATCTGTGACACCAAGAATTAAAAAGGGGATCAAACCTGGTACTAGCAAGGTGTACCTAATAAAGTGGCTAGTGACAACATTGTACAGCAAAGCGCTGTTGGGACATATTTAAGTGCAACTCCATCAAGGGTAGGATGGCTTACAAGAACAATGGTGCTTCTCGAAGTCAGGATGCCTCCTTGGTAGGACAGGTTCTTTCAAGTCAGGTCCTACAGAAGCTAAGCAAGACTCCTTCCTAGCATTCAGTAAACACACTGGAACAGGCTAGCAAATGCCCAGGTGTGTGTGTCACTGAACAAACCCTACCTTCAGTTTCAGCAAATCATGCCCAGATAATTGTGGGTAATTCATGCTTGCTGAGCATACACACATGGTAAATGGACTGCAATTGTAATGCACTTTTTTAGTCTTCTAACCACTTGAAGTGCTTTTAACACTACATGCCACATTCACACACACAGGCACACACTGCTGGCCAAGGCTACCATACATGGTGCCACCTGCTATTCAAATACACACACTCACACACCGTAGGAACAGCCATTGGGAGCAATTTGGGGTTCACTATCTGGCCCAAGGATGCTTTGGTATGCAGACTGAAGGAGCCAGGAATCGATTAGTGAACGACCCGCTCTACCTCTGAGCTGCATCTTTAAATTCTGTGAGGTAAGGACTCAATCCTTGGTTGAAATTGAAAGATCATTGACATTCGAACAGTTTTTCAGTGGGATTCAATGGCGTAGGTGTAGTGCTGCCAGAGCACACCTTATTCTCTGTCACAGTTCACGTGATTAAAATTTCTAAACATTTTGTAAGCTTTTGAGGACTGAGTCATCACTATATGTCAGGCAAGAGAACCAAACAACAAATAGAACTGTAAAACTTATCATAATGACATTTAAGGTGTGTTACTGACTCACAACATCAGCTCATGCACTGAGTAACATTCAAGGAAAAAATCCATTTTAAAAGTAGCTGGGAGCCTTTGAGTAGCACAGTGAATCAAAATATTTTGGATGTTTTGAATGCAACTTTTGATCAGCACAAGTGAGTAAATGAAATCATTAAAAACTACTTGTGTTCATTTGCCTATATTGATTAATGCCACATTAATTACAACCTCCTACATCCAAGCTACCATCTCACACTAGTTGAGATGTTTGGCAGACTGCTGCTTAATATCCTCAACATGATGAAACTGTTCATAAAAGGCCCAAATCCTAATTCCCCCCCTTGGCCCTACGCCTAGGTTTGGAGTGCCCTCGACTGAGTGGTGGCCCTTCAGAATGGAGCCACGAGAGATAGTGTTTGAAATCTTAACCTAGGAAATGGCACGCCACGTCTTATGTCATCATGCTGACAGTGGCGCAAATCGAAGTTAGTAGCGAAATAGTTTGCTGCAGGTTACTGATCAACAGCTGAAACATCTGACAGGGCTGCTAACCTGGGAACGTTTGGAGTCTGCATCTAAAAACACTACATTCGGAGGGTCACCTGGAGGGCTGTATGACCACTACACATCGATCCCCCAAGAAACACCCTACCCTACGCAGTGGCACTCAAAACACAGTGATGGGGCCAAGGGGGAGAACTGGGATGAGCCAAAGTCTGTCTAACATTTGATCGCGGGGTTGACTCATGTATGTACACTTGCCATTGTAGAAACAGGTTACATAACCATCAAAACGAGTGTGAGTGCACACAGCCATATACACTGCAGGTGCACAAAGTATTTCACCACTGGTAAGATGGTCTTTTCATGAAACTGTTTGTCCAGTAAAATAACACAAAAACTTTTGAGATTGGCGCCACATGACCAGAGTAAATAGAGGGAAGGGGGCCATGGCATTAGCTTTTGCTCAAGAGGTAGAAAACCTACAACTACCAGAATGTTCTGTGCCGCACCGGACCAATAGACGCTGTGGCTGCTGGGTGACACAGCTCAATACTGTGTGGGGCTTCAATTGGTGGGCTCACATGCAGTGGTGCTGCTCGTGACTGGTCAGACAGGTGACTGGGTGGGAAATGAGGAAACAGCAGCGGACATATCCGGAAAATTTCAGCTTCACTTCAGTTCAGTGGGGGTAAGTGGATCCACGTCGTCCATCTTTATATACAGTCTATGAGTCAGACCGATTCTTTAGCAGCCTTTCATTAGATTTCATCACATGTGACGTTGGTGACGATGCGCAGAGGCAGAGAGGAAGCAGATAAATAGTGTAAATACGATCCAGATGCAGCAGATCTAAACACAACCCATACACAAGATGTTAGCTCAGGTGTAAAGTGGAATGAGGCTGTTGCATCCTCCCCAGCGCTCACACGGCCAGCTGCTTCTCGTTTGCATTTCCAGCAGCTTCATTACGCTGATCACATCTCACTTCTTCTTCTCCTATGTAACAACACGCAAACAAAAAGGGCAGACAGGAGCTGAGGGAAGTGAAAATGAGCTCCTCCTGAGGTGTAAACTCCTGCTGATTACCGCTGCATTGTTTCAATCAGATAATCAGGCCTCTGCTAACACACACACACACGCACACACATGCACAAACACACACACACGCAGACGACTGACTGGCTGGCAGATTTTTGTCACTAATAACGCTTAGTGGTCAGAGGTCCTGGAGAGGAGGTGAAGACTGACACTCGAACCATCCCTCCTCCTCCTCCTCTCTCTGGCTGGCAGCTCTCGTCTGCCATGTTGGAGGGAGCGCTGCCATCACTTGGCACCTTATTTATTTTAATTATTTTGATTCCCGCTCTCCATCTCTGGCATCCCTGGCTCGGGGAATCGCTGATGGCTGACACTCATTTGTCAATCTCACCGCGGCTGCCTGCCAATTATAAAATGAAAAGTTTTGGCGAGGCCATTAGAAGCAGCTCTGGCTGTTTCACTGAGTGTTAACAGGCGAGAGCGGCTCGTCGCTGCCTCCTCCTGCCCTCTCTGTTCTCTGCAGCGTGATGTGGGCTCCACGCCACTCGCCAACTATCAGGTGAGCATTTGCTCCCGATTTTGATGTCCCCTCTTTGTTGCTGTACAGTTAGCGGTGCTCCCGCTCTGTGCTGCCAGATTTAGAAACTTCAGCATCTCGTTTTGGGCGCTCCTGTCCTCTTTTCAGATTGCATCATGCTGCTTCCTCTACATCAGCACAACAACATGTACAGGATGAGCTGGACAGTTTCTCAGAGTGTGTAAGATGATAACGAGTGAGGAGCGAGTGGCTGTGCTGATTTAGCTCATTTTCATGTACAGTGCGTGGCAGTGACAGTGAAGAAACTGGCTGACAAGTTTCAACTGTATGAACAAAAACTGGTCCCAGAACATTTTAAATTACTGCTCCACTTAGTTTACACAGTTTAGCTCATTTAGGACAAATCACATGTACTTTGCATTAACACTGACACAGACGGATTAACCTGTTAGGGGCCCCTGAGGCAGAAATGAGCTGCTGGGTTCCTATTAAACCCATGATCCCCCTCCTCTCTGTGCATTATTACTATATCCCTGTGCTGGAATTAAACAGGAGCACAGGGCTGCTGTGCAGTAATATGATTAAACACAGTGCGACTCACACATGAAACGTGAGCAAAATAAATTTGTGTGTGAACTGTTTACAGAAGAATATAATACGTGTATGTCGGCAGTCATCAATGTGTTTGTGGCTCTGATCTTTTCGATCTTTTCAAAATCTACACCTGCGTCTGACTGCTCATAGAGCTTGTGTAAATAAAAAATGCACACAAATATTGCTTATCATCAGAAATCCCAATTTTAATTCACATTGTGCTGTTATGTTCACAATATGCAGAGGTCTTTGAGACATGTAAGGTTAGAAATATAACACATTTAGCTAAATTAGTTGGCAATCAGCAGATTTAAGATTCAGATTAGGTTTCTTAAAAATGTGAATGGGTTAATTAAGTCAACTTTAAACAAAATAATAATAACAGAAAGGTTGTAACGGCCATGTTGTGTACTGAGACACCCATGTGTTGTCAAGTCTCCTCTGTAGACGGCTCCAGTGGAGGCATGTCGCTGTCTCCGTCAGGAAAAAATCCTGACAAAGATGTCTCTCCGATGATGCAAGCAATGCGCTTGCCTGCAGCAGACAGCTGTGACTGGGAAGAGCCTCCACCTGTAGCTGTTGTGGGTTTTTTTGTGTGTACTTAGTTTCATATCAAACTACTTGTGTGTAATTTCTTGGATGATTCTTAAAACAGAGGACACGGAGTTGATGGCATCCATTACCTCTCTCCAGGCTTCTGATTTACCTGTCACTGTCACACCACTAATAACAGAAGAAAATAAAACAATTTCAACTCCACTTCACCCAAAGTAACTTTAATCTTAGAGTAAGAAAAGTTTTCCTTCTCTCTCTCTTTGTTTGCTCCATGTCTGCAGGTCAACAGGATGCACCTATCCACAGTAATAATCACCTCCATATGGTCGTCACTGGCTATCCACGGGCGAGGATGCATGCTAATTGCTGACCAGTTTTCCACGGTGTTCATGAACCCCGTGTAGATTTTTGGTACCAAGGTTTTTTATGTGCAAATCTACTCAGATTTAACAACATTTCATGACTGAGACAGAATGTCATTTAGACATTCACACCATGTTAGCACATATCAGCACGTTCGAAAGCTGAATTTTATTATTGGGCCCCATTTTAAGGCTGGAGCTCAAGATCAGGTGATAAAGCAGGACATGACTGCATATTGTGTTTTAGTAGCAGCCGAACCAAACTCAACTGCCATTTTAGCCAATTTGGGTTGTCCCTGAGCAATGCAACAAGCATCCCCCAAAATATTCCAGAACATTCAGAACCTGTTTCAGTCTAAACTGCTCTTTGGGCAAACAAACAAAATCCAGAAAAAAAACAGCATCAGTTCAATATATGTTTTTAACTAATAGCATACAGATACTGTTACAGATTGAGGGTCAAATACTGCACCAACACTCAACTTGCATTGCCTGGGGACCACTTTTGCAAAATGACATGAGGCCAGGGGCCAGTCGCAGCCTGCATATCTACGCAGGGGTGTTTCTAGGATTTGAGGACATTCAGGGCTTAGCCCAGACCTCTGTCAGGGGATCTGGGGGATCATCCTCTGGCGCTTTTTATGATAAACAAGCTCTATTGTGATGCTTTTTATGCACTCTGGCACCTCATGTACATGAAAAGTAGGGATGCACAACTCATTTAAATACTATCAAAGTTGCAACATGGCAAAGAGCTCAATCCAAATTACAGGAGCTGCAATTTTTTTTGTGAAGAAGGTAAAATGTGTCACAACGTAGCATCATAAAATGAAGCACTGTGGTGTTAGAGATGCCCACACCCACAGATCATATTCCAGATGGAAGCAAACATGCTTGTTTGATACAGAGCCCAGCAAAAAGCTCATCATCATCATCATTTTTAGTTTGTCGTTGAAGATGTAACGCAAAAATTACAAATCTCATTAAAATCATGACTCATATCACAATCACAATATCTGTCAAAGTCCTAGTGTGAATTATTTATATTTACTGTCCATTAGAAAATGGTTAGAGGGCCCAAATTTGGCCTGCAGGCTGGTAAGGTGAGTATCACTGCTCTCTTTTTTCCTGACCTGCACAACTTCCCTCTTTTTAGTTGCTAAATAAATCGCTTGAAAAAAACACTCCAGCTTTGTGTCAACAATTTGTGTTTGTCTCCCTCCTGTTTCAATGTGACGTCGTCCTTGAGCACAAACCCAGCTCCATACAGAAAATAATTTCCCAGTTAGGTTTGGAAGATATTGACTGGTCTGCACAGAGTACAGTCCAATTTGTTTGAGATGAACACTGTCTTGTTAGTCAGATCTGATCACCAACATCAGTGTTGGACATCAGTGATGCTCTGGTGTCTGAATGGATCGAATCTCTGCAGCACGTTCAACATCTGGTGGAAAGACTGAAACCAGGAGAGCGGAGGCTGTTAGAGCAGCACGTTAACTTCCCAGCTGGACACCAACGTCCAACGTTGATATTTGACAGTTTGATGGAGAAACCTGACGACACATAGAATAATGACATTCAGTCATGTGGTTTACAGAACTAAACCCAACGTCTGCAAAATGTCATTATGACAATGTTCAAACAATGTGAAAGTCTAATGTTGTTAGATGTTTATAATCTTTGGTTGTGTATATATTTTTGTCCATTTACTGTGTCTCTGTATCACATGTGTTATCAGTGAAGATATTCAGAACACTGTAGTTTGGAAAACGGTCATACTTTTAAAGAAACTGTTGTAAAAAGGCTTCAGTATGTTAACACAGTGGTGTGTTTGTTTTCTCTTTGCTGGATGAACGCTGACAGACAGACAGACAGACAGACACACTGCACAACAGCAGAATTATATTTTGTTGAGAAAACACGATTCATTTTTTTTGTTGTGTTGCTCGACTCGAGCTTGTTAATTAGAGGGAAGCCTGTGTGAAGGATTAACAACAAGCTCTGCTGTTCCTTTCAGAGCCCGCCGCATCACACACCTGCACTGATGGATTATGGGTAAGCACTTTTGTTTGTAGGTTGCATTTTGTGATGAGACGTTTGATCCGGGCAAAAGTGTCAAGTCAGGCAGAAAAGCAGCCTAACAAGAAGCCTGTTTCCTCTGGGTATAAAAGCACTGGTTTACTGTTGTTTCATCAGCATATTTTAACAGTCATACAGTAAAGAACAAAAAGAAGACAAATTGGGGTTTGGAAGGACCAGAGACAACTGAATTTCTCTTGAATTAGCAGCGAGCGAGGCAAAGCTCAGAGCTTAACAGCTCTGTTTCTGCAGCAGAAAGGGTTCCCACAAAGAGGCGGCTGCTCTCCGCTTCCTCACACAATAATTGGATGGAAAATGAAACGGCGCCTTTGTGCGGATGTGCCTTTGTTTTAACAGCTCGCTGTAAATATACACACTCATATACTCTGTATTAATGTCACAGCTGTAGTGATCCCAAAGCAGTTAGTTCCTACCAGCAGCCCCGTCCCTGCTGTCAGAGGTCATTAACACAGTGTGTGTGTGTGTGTGTGTGTGTGTGTGTGTGTGTGTGTGTGTGTGTGTGTGTGTGTGTGTGTGTGTGTGTGTGTGTGTGTGTGTGTGTGTGTGTGTGTGTGTGTGTGTGCCGTGCTGTGTGGCCAATCAGGGCCAGAAGTGGCTCAGCTAGCCTGAGAAGCCTTAATTAGCCAGCATGGCTCCTACAGCTCACCATCACACTGCCATTGATCCACACACAGACACACACAGACACACACACACACACACACACACACACACACACACACACACACACACACACACACACACACACACACTTGAACGTTCACATTTTGTCCTCTGAAGTGAAAAATGTGTTATCCTACATGTTGTGTAAGAGCTCAGCCTGATCTCATCTCTCATCTCATGTCCTGCTCATTTTGATGCATCAAACTAATTCATCACACAAACTGCAGCCCATACGTCTGCATGTAGCACCCAGGTCACATTGCCTACATGAGCAGTGCATGATGGCTACCTCACTGGACTGCTAAGGCTTGCCTGTGTGCAGTGTTCACGCAGACAGCGTTACTGCTGCAGAGCTGCCTGCTGCTCTAACTACTGCACTTATACAATAAGAAGCCAGTACTCCACATATTCATGGAGTTGTACACGCCTATTTCACAATAAAAAGCCTTTTGTAAACAATTAAAAGAACTCTGTCAAGAGAAATGTTGTCTGAGGGCTTTTATTTTGAAAGGAAAACAGAGTGTTGAGTTAAAAAGAACAATGTACTCTAATAGAAAGGGTTGCATGATATCCTTCAAATTTGCACCCCATGAATGACGTCACATCTTAAATGTACCATTAAGTAATTAACATAAAGTTACTGAGGTTAGGTTTACGAAAAGCAACATGGTGACGATGTACCGTTAAAATAACTCGAAGTGCACATGGATCCGAACACGCAACTCAAGGGGAAAGTCCTGGGTGAGAGTCCATTTTGTTGTGACCTATCCACCACCCCAACCTGCCTCCTTACAAGAGCTCGTGACCACTTCCGATCGCAGCCTTTCAAAATACGCCGGATATGTACAAATTTGGGTGCACTACTTGTTGTTGGAAAACAATTTTCAAAAAATTTGTGAGAATAGTCTGAAAAGAGAAATATTTCTGGTATAATGTCCCGTGTGAAAGTTAACATTAAATTATTTTAGCTAAAGTACTTAAGCTAACTTACGTCCATAACTTAAGTTACCCAACAAACACTCTTGTGACATACACTTGTGGGTGCGCTGTGTTGTTACCTATCAAAGGTAACTGCAGCTTTTGGCCGGGAGCAGATATTGTCAGGTGGTACCCAACTGTCACTGTGTGTTTCAGCCCACAACTACAACACACTCTAGTTGGAAGGCCGGCAGTGATTGGCTGAATCACTGCCTATCTGCTCCTGGCCTCCAGCTTTCCTCCTCTCTCTTACTCCAAATCCAACAGGAGGCTCACTTAGCCTCCTCCCCCATCTTGCGAGCAGCTTGTTTTTGCTCCTTTCATCAAGGCCCAGAGCTGACGACAATTGTGCTGACTTGGCTGGAAAACCTCTGCATCCAGTCTCCACCAGGAAGAGCCACGCCTGCCAACCTTACAATCCTGGACTAAGGACTGGTACTTCAAGGACTTCCTCTTGTGGTCCACTTCGCAGCCTCCCTCCCATGGCACTGTTAGCTCAACCAGAATTATCTTCTGGTCTTTGGTTGACCACAACATGATGCCTGGCCGGAGGGTTGTGTGTGCACCACCTCTGGGAACTGCAGCCATCTTCCCACGTCAACCGCCATCTGGCGGCTTGCAGCAGATTGGATTTTGCTCTCTTGGTTGAGAAGGGCTTGGCTCTCTCCTTGATGAAGGAGATTGTCCTCTTTGAAGTTGTGCAGACCGACCTCTTCTTGCATCTCTGTCAGCAAGGGATATTTTACCTGAGATCTTTTTCTCAACTGAACCAAACTGTAGCAGTTTTGCAATTTTAACCATATGTTTAAAACTGTGATCGTTTACGTTCATGCACATCCCATTCTGTTGTTTAGGTATGAGGATGTGTTGATGCCCCGCCACAAGCAGAGGCGTTAATTTCCGAAACGCTCCTGTGGGTTGTTTGGAGGGTAGGCACAAATGATGTGTGTGAGAGTTGGAGAACTTGTTGCATTTGTTCCACCTGAGTCAAAACATCTTCTGTGAAAATATTTGTGTCTATTTGGTGAAGTGTAAGTCAGCAAAGCAGTCGAATTTCACACATTCTCTACATGATGTGGAAAATTCGAGCACATTTCTGTCCCACATGATGAAAAGCTGTGAAATTCAGGTGTGGCTCTGAGTCTGAACTGATGTTTGTGTCTCTGTGAAGCTTCTCACAGGTTACACTGACTCATAATGAAGGCGTCCACCAGAGAATTCAGCTTTGTGAAAAGGTGAAAGGATGAATTATTGTCAGTGTGTTGTTACTTTCGTATTTTAGGATGTAAAATAACAAATTTTATGTTCAGCTGGTTGTGTTTAAGTGGAAAACTCTTAACTCAACTTTCTCAAAGCAACACACACAGACACAAACAGCACCAATCCTCCGGCAGGTAAATGATCTGACGAGCTCAGACCTTCACTGAGCCTTCATGACTGAGTGAGTGATCAGAGCGAGATGACTGACGCCTCACAGACAAACACATTGATCCAGTTTATGCTGCTGATACACTGATGGATGACTGAGAGGACAGATGGCTGTCACTCTTCTTTAACACACTGATGTCTGTAGTTTCTACACTTCAAAACCTGAGTTTTCTTCAGAGTTCAATTCACAGTTTTCTTCATAGAGTCACTGCCACACAAACTGAGCCTTCTGAGCATGCTGTCACATGTTGAGGGTCTAAGATATGAACAGGAAACATGCATCCTGCTGTTGAATATACAATTTTACGAGATCTTAAACAATCTTTAATCTGTCTGGTTGTTTATGTGCTTAAAGATTTGCCACTGTGCAAGGATTTTGAAAATATTTAGAAGCTTGGTTTTGGTCTTGAATAGTCGAAGTTTTGTGGAAAATTAAGCCATTAAGTCAATATTTTGTCATTAGAAGCTCTTATTTTTGAAAAGCTTTGAAAAAAGAGAGCTTTCTTAAAACACTGTGGCGGCACTGATTCCCCACATTTCGGCTGGTTGGAAAGAAGAACCAGCTCCCTCCAGCATAATAAAAAACAGCCTTCACGATGTAAAATGCCTCCTTAACAATAATAAACAAATGCCCCTTCAGTAATGAACAAATGTGTTCATTTGTGGGAGTGGAGATTAAATTGGGTCTCAGTGAAATAAACCAATGGACATAGTCACTATATATATAGCCTACTGGCATTAGGTGATCATTAGGCAGCCAAGGACGCTTGCACAAAAACATGTTCTCATCCCAACTTGTCACATATAGCCACTTGTTCAGTGGACTTGACATCTAAAGCGCTACGTATCCTCCTGTGTCTGTTGTCGCTGTTCAAGGACACTGTCCATTTACACGTGTTGCGTGCATTGTATCTTTTCAAATTAAACTTTTGTTTTCACAGGAAATGTGCTGTTTCTGCTTTTTCAGTGGACTTTTGACAGCTGCATATGACACACTAGGTTTCCTGGGTGCGTCTGTTGTTGACATGCTGGGACGTCCATTGTGTCTTTCCAAAATACACTTCATTTTCAAAGCAATGTACAGTTTCTGCTTGTTAGATCCATACAGTCTTTTTCAAGATAAACTCACAACATTGGTAAAACACCTCGTATTTATGTTTATTTCATTGTGCAGCAAAAGCATGTGGTTAGGTTTAGAAAAAAACAGTTTGGGTCAACATTCACGCAGGCGAACAACACCTCCCAGATGAAAGTCCAGGGTTTGTTTGACCCATCCACCTCCCCTCCTGCCTGCCATATAGGGTCTTTCTGGCCCTGAATATTCTGTTGTTACAGGCAACATTATGAACTGATACACCTTTTACTGCCGTATGACACGCTGCTGGGCAGCATTATAAACTGACTGACTGGCATATGAAAGTTTTGCACTGTCTGATGCAAAAATCAATGACACAGCAGCATTTTCTGAGTTCGGACTGAGAACAGACTGGTAAATCCTAAACTGATTCCCATTGGATACTGCATTAAAACCCTCCGAGACCTGCGGGACCTCTGGCAATCCTCGGTGTTCCCACCACACAACAGGCTATTGGATCATAAATACTATGAATGTTTAAAATTCGTAATTTGAAACCGGTGCAACCAGGATGGACTTTAGAACAGATTGGAGGATGTAAAAACACTCGTAACATTCCTCACAGCACAGGAAAATATCTGGTGTTTGATGGAAACCTACACCTCTCCTTCCACCCTCCCTTTATGGACTTTCCAGCACTTTAAGTTACTTTTTTTTCTCTAGTGGTGATATAAGCCCCTTTTACACTGCTTTCCGCAAATGTTGGGCCAATTTTCCGGCAAGCTGCGAGTGTTTAGACACACAAGGAAATGCGCGCCCTCCTTGTCCTCGCAAACGAAGAGGCCATTAACCGCCAGATGACGGGGACGGTGAAGAACCGGCCGACTTACAAGAGAATCACTGTCTGACTATCACTGCGGCTTCCCTCCCACGTCACTGTTTACGTCACACGCTGAGCTACATGTTTTGTTACTTGCTCACACCCCCCATTGCCCTTAAAAAAGTAGGCAGGCTGTATTTCGCTGCACTCCCCAATTTTGTTTTTATACTGCCAATGCTGAAAAAAGACTGATTGGGCTTTCCTGCAAATTTGCACAATTCCTATGTAAAAAGGGCTATAAACTGACGCTACCCTTCATCATATCAAACCACTGCGAAAGGATGGCTTTCCTCATCAGTGTCTGACACAGAAATCAGTGACCAAGCAGAGGTATTTGACAACTTTGGAATGAGAATGGATTGACAGCGTCAGTGAAGCACCTCATATTTAGACAGAAACATCATGGTTTGGCTCAACATAGGAACGCAAAGTGAACAGTGGCTTCCCGAGTGACAGTTTAGGGTTTGTTGGCCCCTCCACCTCCCCTCCCTCCCACTCTATGGGGACTTTTCAGCTCCTTTTATCACAATGTTACTGGCCGTATTTTAAACTGACTCCACCCACCACCATATCTTACTGATGTTTTTATCAGCCACCCAGGGTGTCTAGTGCTGCAGCAAAAGGTGGCTTTTAGTGTCAGTGTCTGTGGCAAAATCTCTGTCAAACTGCAATATTTGACGAGTTGGAGAAGAGATTTGGCCTAACACACTAAGAAGTGCCAAGATGCAGGTGCTCTAGTGTTAAGGTCCTCTTTAATATTTCCTCCACTGAGCTTTCAGAACGCACAAAATAACCTTAAATCAACACAGCTAAAGGTAATTTCAAAGTCTCGTAAGGGCCTAAACACCAGTGTCTGTGGCTGACAATTGTGTCACAGTGTCTGCTAACATGAGGTCTGCATGAGCTTGAGGATCAGTCTGACCTGAGAGTGCAGCTCTCACCTCTCATAAGCCCTCAGAAAGGGCGTCATCACACTCTGATTGGCCGGAGGAGAAATTCACCAAGCTGCTCTCTATTCTTGTCATAAACTTGTTTGAATGGTAAGAAAAAAAATCTACAATACATTATTCTATATTTTAATAAAGATCAAGATGCTGTTTGAAACATATTTTCTATTATTCACACATTTTCAGTCTGAGGTCGTCCTCCAAGAGTTCAGCAAGGCCACACTTACAATTTCACATTTTTTCCACCAGAAGAATGTGTTTGTTGCATTCATTAATGGGTTCATTAATTTGAACAGATTTTTGTGTCTGCTGCCAAATGTTAGGAGCAGAAAACACACTGCCAAAAAAGAAAAATATGATTCCACCACCACTAAAATGTGACTTTGCTGCAGCTTCCCAAACACCTGAAACACACCTGAGCACGATTAATTAACTGATTGGAAGTCTGAAGCGAGTGAAGCAGCTGGTTTTAATTCTCGGTGTTAAAATTCTGCACAGCCTGTTCTCCTGCTGTCCAGTCCAATAAAAAAATGCCCAGCAGGTCAGAAGATGTGGCTACAAATTAAAAAGCCCAAAGCAACAATATCTTGAGGCTGTACTTAAAGCTGTTTGGCTGCATGGTTTGAGTCTGTTATTATGATTAGCAAACCTGGAAATGAGTCGCTGCACTTTCCTTCACCATGAAACTGACTGTGTTTTTATAGACAGTTAAAATGGATCTGCTGCTGATTGAATAACACGACGGACTGGTCTGAAGGGGCTCTGATGTCTGCTCCTCTTCTCCTCTTAAGACAATCTGTTTCTCACAATCTGAGTCGCAGCGTTTAACATGCTCCATCCTGATTGTCTCTGACGGGGAACTTCATCAGTTGTGAAGAACGACATGTTTGCTGTTTGCTTTGTTGTCATATTTCACCTGTTTACTCGTCCTCATTTACAGTTTGACAGGAGCCGCTTGTCTCTGCAGCAGCCTGTCACATCCGCTCACGAGATGTTAGGAAGCTGATTGGCAGCTGATGAAACCTTCACAGAGGAAACATTTCACTTGAAATAAGAAATCCGACACATTTCAGATACGACTGAACACACAGAGCAGGACAGCAGGAGTGCGTCCTGGGATGGTGAAACAATACAAAGTTTGTTTGGTTGTGTTGTTGGTGATAATTCCCACCACAGTGAGTATGAGCTCAGTTCTTAATAAATCTGAGAAAACTGATCACATGAGACTTTAGTTTAGATATTTTCCCATGTATTTTGTTTGTTTTTTAATATAACTTGTTTTTGTATTGTGTGCACTGTGACTCTACAGATTTGCTGAATGTGTAGAGTCATTTTAACTTTAAAAAGTCTTTAGATGATTTTAAAACCCTATAATGTCCAATAACTCAGCGACCTTGGCAACATGTCTATCCTTCCTTCGGTGGACTGTGGCCAGCGTGCAGCTCTCCAGGTGCAACAGCAGCCAAACGAGGTCGTCACTACAACGACCAACAGCTGCAGCAGGAGGAGAAGGTAAAGAAGAGAGTGAGTGAAAGAGAGACAGAAGCTAGGTTTGCATCCAAAAGTGATTGGAATCATTGGGAAATGCACATTAAAAGAAATACGAATCCTGTGTGTTTCCATTAAATGTACGGACTTTGGTGAAAACTACGAACTTGCGCGAGTTTTCCGCAGAATCGGAAACAAAACAAGTCTCGCATTCTTCTTCTTCTACATTTTCTGGCGGTTGGCAACCAGCTTGTAAATGCATTACTGCCTTCCCGACCCGGAGTGTGGATATCACCATGGAGAGAGGTGCGCTACGAACATAACTGTTTCCACATTTTTTCGAATCAACCAAAACCCGGCTAAAGCAAGCGTATTTTAGTTTGTGCGAATCAGGGGATTTTAATTTGAATTTTGGTGTTTCCATCATAATTTTCCGATGCGATACTTCCAGATGTGCATCTAAACAGGCTGATGGAAACATGGCTAGAGTTGCCATGTTGTGCTAATTGTTGTCTCATTTGTGCTCTGATAAACAGTAAATCCATTAAAGTAAGTGCCATAGTGCTGTTTTCCAAAGTACTGTAGCTGCAGTGTCGCTGCTGTAGTTATGGATCAGCATCAACATCCATCTGTTGCAGGATTATGCAAGATCAGGCATATGCAGCATCACGGGAGACGGAATCCTCGGCGCCAAGAAAGCGCCAAAGGGAATCAAAAAGGCAACGTGAATTCAAAAAACGAGGGTCAACATCGGGGCAGCCTTTCCCAAGTGGAAAGAGCTGCTGAAGGAGAAAGATAACAGTGGCGCTGGCCGCTAACAGCTGTTAGCCGCTGTTAGCGGTGCAGTGATGACATTCCTACACACTGTGGCTTTAAGAAAGAACGTAAACCATTAAACAGGAAGTAAAACAGGGTGGAGGGGGGCTTTAATGATTAACTGCTCCATTACAGGTTAACAAGTCTGCAGCCCAGTGACCAAAATAAATGTTGGCATTATTTCTTTCTGTAAACCATGGATATGTTACATTTGTACATTATTATGCAGCAGATATGTTGAAACCTTACATTTCAACATCACTGTGGTTTATGTGTGGTTCTGTTCAGGAACAAAAAGGTTATTGTTCGGAAAATGCCAAATGAACCTGCTCTCACTCCTGAATACTGGCGCATAGTCAGTGACTTCCTGCGTCAGGCACTGATAAAAAAGCTGTCATTTCACGTCGGCATTATACGCAGCTGGTCGCCGTTGTTGTTTAACGGCACCAAGCGGCATCAGAGGGAAAGGGGCGGGACAACAGCATAAATTAAAGGGGTGGTAGTTTGAGTAGGGCGGGCAGGAGGGGTCCAACAACTATCAACTTTCATTCAGCATGTTGATGTTCGCTTCCCGTAATATTATAAAGCCAAACCCTGTTCTTCTTTTTCCTAAACCCAACCTCGTTCATGCGTTGGCCACATGTGCTTTTATTTTGAAAGAGACTGTATGCAAACTGTACATTTCCTGTGAAAACAAAAGTGTATTTTGAAAACAGACAATGCATGTAACAGGCTGAAGTTGACACGGCGTCCCAGAACGTCAACAACCAACACACCCAGGGTACCTTGGACGTCATATGTGGACGTGGAAAGTCCATGACCAAACGTGGACATGTGACGAGGTCGCAGTGAGAATAAGTCAAACCAAAAACCATCCACATTTAGTGACAAAAAAACTGCGAGAAGCACAGCAATGCCTCCATAAAAAACAACTAGTTTTGTTGTTCTTTGGTCTCAAGCAACGGCCTGCAGCTTGACTCACCTACATAAGATGCCATCCACCATCCCCTCCACATGACAATGTCAGCTCACACACATCACTAAATATTGATATCCATCCATTTTCGTAACTGCTTATCCTCTTGAGGGTCACGAGGGGCTGGAGCCTATCCCAGCTGACACTGGGCAAGAGGCAGACAATTTAGAGTCACCAATTAACCTGCATGTCTTTGGCCTGTGGGAGGACCTGAAGGAAACCCACGCTGACACAGGGAGAACATATAAACTCCTTCCTGGGATCGAACCAGGAACCCTCTTGCTGTGAGGCGACAGTGCTAACCACTACACCACCGTGCCGCGCTAAATCTTGATATGATACATGTAAAACATACACTTGTGATGTATGTGTGGTTTACATACAACGCCAACATTTTGCTCTGGTGATTGGGCTGAAATTATTCTTAAAACCTATTTACTTATCTCAAAAAATGCTTTGTCAAAAAACCCCTCAGAAGGTTGTGTCTTACTTCACAAAAGGTCTTGTGGGGGCACACGAGTTTCACTTAACAGCGATGACATTTTGCTTTTATGTTATGTATTCTTTATGTATTGTTTGGTTTTATATGGTTTAAAGTTATTAGAAGCAACACGGTTCTTAACCCTTGAAGACTCTGTCCATTCATACACTCAGTGTGTGTTGAAAACCTGCAGACAGAGGAAAATAAACTTCAAAGAGCATAAGAGCAAATGTAGATTGTCCGGGGAGACTGTGGAGATTTACTGAAGGAGTGGAGACACACAGATAATGGCTCAGGTTCGGGTGGTTGGAAAGCAAAGCACGAAGCCACGCTGACAATGTGGCAGCGAGCGAGTTGATGTCTACTGCAGGGCTGACGAGGGAGTGTGGAAACAGGTGAGCAGGTGAATGAGGGAGTCAGGTGACTGCGACAGGTGGGAGCGTCTGAGGGCATCTGGTGGATGGATGGAGAATGCCAATGCACGAGGCCTGAGGGAAGTGAGAGGAGAGAGAGGAGTCACGTGAAAACAACTGAGAGACACCAGTGACATGTACTGTACGTCAGTGTGCATCGTGTACAGTACATTGGAGCCGTGTGGTGTTTATGAGTGGCCTGAAAATTACAACACCTGATGTGAAGCTCAGACATGTAGTGAGTGACAGTTCCATAAGTCTGTAAATAAAAGGAAGTGAAAGCCAAGTAAACAACGGAGAGTTCACAGAGTTCAGAAGTGGCTCTGCGGTGTGTTTATGACTGTTGGGTTTTTAATGACACCTGCTGAACAGGAGCAGGAGCTTCTCACAGGCTGCTGCAGAACGCTGCAGAACACTGAGAGGAAACGCAGCCCAGAGATTCAATCAATACATCTCAGTGATAGAACTGTAATTGTATAACGCAGAGATGTGATGTGAACACACTGAAGACACATTGAGGCTGGATTCTAATTCAATCAGACAAACTCTCTGCAGAGGTCACAGACACTTTGGCTTTATTAAGATCAACGTGTAAATGTGAGTTTTCTTCAGGTAGACGCTGCGATAATGAGATTAAAAAAACATCAGACAGAATAAAGTGATGTGTTTACTGAGAGGTGGAAATATCTAACAGAGGAGGTGACCTATGGCAACAACAGTCTGAGAGCAGTGTATCCTGCAGATGCCTGGTTGCCTGGCAACCCCACAGTGACAACAGGACTGTATCACTGCGCCTGGCCGCTGGGTGCTATTGACCACACATAAATCACAGATTAAACAAATGCAAACAACACCTTTTAAGATTAGTAAGTTTTATTGTTTTATTTTTGCTCCTTCAGGAGCACCACACCAGCTGTTTTCCTCTGTCTTTAGTCTTTGTGCCAGGTTAAGATACGACAAGATTAAACTTTATTTATTCAAAGGGAAAGTGTTCTGCAGCAGTTACAATACAAAGTAGGAAAGAGTGAAAATATAGGACTGAAAATATCAGTAAGGGGCAAATCCAAAATATACACAATGCCAAAAATATAAAAAGGTTAAAGGTCCAGTGTGAAGGATTAAGGGGGATCTATTTGGCAGAAATTGAATATGATATATTAAGTATGTTTTCTTTAGTGTATAACCACCTGAAAATAAGAATCATTGCGTTTACATTACCTTATGCCCAGTTCACACAACATGATATCAGCCTGATTATTGCCCAATGTGGCGTCATACGGTGTCGGCTTGGATTGTGATTGACAATGTGTTTCATATGTGATAACCCGTTTGTCGCTCCCCGCCACAGCCGTCACTTTGACCAATACAAAGACAGAGCGATCTGCTGCTGTGGACAAGTGTACGACAACAACAGCCCAGCCTTTTAGATATTTCCTCTCGGGACATTACCACACAGAGTAAAATGATGGTGTGAAACAGCAGAGGCACTTTATCAACCTGGTGAGTACTGCCATTAGCATCAAGCTAGCAAAGAACGTTATATTTAAAGTAAAACGACTTTGCGTGAGCGTATTTATGCAAAAATGTGCAAAGAATAAAATCAAAAAGAAAACGAAGTATTGCAAAAATCAATGCACATAAATCAGCCCTTTCTTGCTCCCAACTTGTCCAATAATGCTGCTTCGTCAGTGGACCTTGGCATCAGATACCGATGCACAGAGACACCCTTGGTGGCGGTATGATACACACAAGGTGGTGGCTGTTTGCGATGCTGCAGCAACTAGCATAGCATAAAGAGCAAGTCCACGCACTCAATACAGGGCAGGTGGAAGGGTAGGTGGATGGGTTAAACAACCTCCGGACTTTCACCCAGGAGCCCACTGTTCATCTCCTTTGTGAAGTCAGTTGAGTTATTTTAATAACAACGTAGCATGCTAGCGCATGTAGCATGCTACACTAGCCATGTATGTAACATGACACGTCAGGTGACGTGACGTGACATTCATATACTTATTTTGAGCCAAACTATAATGTTTTATATACAGGAAAATTACAATAAATATATATATATATATAAAAAAAACTAGTCCGGAAAATTACAATAAATATATATATAAAACAAACTAGTCCATACCCATTGGTAGCTTTGTCACTTTCTACCTATGCCAATCCTCAATGCCTATGTGCAGTTTCACATAGATTGACCACGTCAGTGAGTAGAAAAACGTGGGACAGACAGAATGACTGACTGACAGAATGACACACTGACAGTTTCTGTGATTATGTACAGCATACCATACCATGACTTAGTCATACCAAAAATTAGAAAACACCAACATTGGTCCACAGGGGGAGCCACAGCGATCGGTCGCATTTTAGCCATTTTGAAGCATTTTTCTGTTGTTATAGCGCCACCCAGTTGCCAATTAGAGTTAAATTTCTCCAGTCACCTTGAGGCGTCCTGTTCTACATATCTACCAAGTTTAGTAAAAATCCATATGGCGGTTAGGCCTAGATAAGAAATGAGCTCTCTAGTGCCCCCATTTTGTTTGATGGGGTCAATAATGGAGGGGTCCCCTCAGATTATGTGTGGTCATATGCCTACAAAGTTGCGTGGTGATGGGTGAAACCCTTGAGATGTTATACACCTTTATGTGATGAGCCACGCCCTCCGCAATATTCATTGCCTTATAGAAGCTCAGTTTTAGTAAGTTTTCCAACTTTTGCCAAGAGGGAACTTTAGATATTGGTCCCTAGATTATGTTCACCCAGTTTCATGCAGATCGCTCAAACTTCCTAGGAAGAGATCCATTTGAAGTGTTTTTCAAAAAATTCAAAATGGTGGAAAATCTATATAAGCGGAAGTTATGGGTTCTTGAGGCAAATGTGTTCCTCATGAGGAGAGGCATCTCTGTGCAAAGTTTCATGTCTCTACCACATACGGGGCATGAGATATGCCCATTCAAAGTTTGACATTTCAGTCGGTTGCTATAGCGCCCCCCTTTGGCCAATTGATGTAATATTGCTTCATTGGCATCCTCCCATGACCCTCTACCACTGTGCCAAATTTCACATGGATTGACCAAGTCAGTGAGGAGAAAAATGTGGAACACACACACAGAGTTTTCATCATTATATAGTAAGATATGGACAGTATATCTGAATTAAAATGAGAGTTGTTGAAGGTGGTAGTTTTGTGTAGAAACTGTCCAAAGAATGTGCAAAGCTTTATAACAAAGTATAAAAACAACACATTCAGTGGCCGTTATCAGCTGTTATCACTGACATCATCATGCTTCAGAGAGGCACCAACCAGCAGGCCACAAGATGCAGATTCAACATTATGAAACAGTTTCTCAGATGTCATTGCAAAACTACTTGACAAAAAGAAGGAAGAGATCATGACTTCGTGTCCCTCCCTGAGGAATCCAGGAATAATGTTGGAAATAAGAAATCTAATTAAATTTAAACATGTATGAATGTGAACAATCACATTGTCTACACTTATGAACTACAGCATATTATTCCTATACAGCCTTGAACTAGTCTCCCTGTCATGATTATTGTGACCCGTTACATAAAGCAGTGTGACAGTGGGGAAGTAAAATAATGTCTGGAAGAGGATCAGCTCCTGCACATGACAGCAGTTATTTCTGTCTAATTACCGCACTCTTTGACCATGATGCATGTTGAGCATGTGTGATAGGACATAATGAAAGCACAGGCTGTCCCTGCGCTGCCAATGTAATCCCACTAAATGTATGAAAATAGAAGCTCAGCTATTGTTGGAGTCAGCGTGCTGCCTCAGCATATACACCCTCTGACACCATTTGGAAGAGGTGCACCCTGGGATATTCTCTCGCTGGGACAAAATCCATCTCGATCCATCTCCCCTCTGGCACAGCGAGAGGAAGTTTGATTGATTTATCAGGCCTGCGTCTCCCCAGCCTCTCTTTAATGAGACAGTAATAGCCCACGGTCGGCCGGCACTCCACAGACGAATGTGAAGGAGAGGCGAGCAGCACAGAACAGAAATGTGGACGGAATATGTAACCCGAGGTACAATCAATCCAACACACACTCACACTCACACAGAGGGAGAGTGAGGGGAGGAAAATGAGAGAAACGGGCAGAAAAAAAGACTGAGAGAGCGTGTGTGTGTGTGTGTGTGTGTGTGTGTGTGTGTGTGTAGTATTAGGGAGGCACTATGACAGAGGCAGGAAGTGAAACAGCAAGGAAACTAATGTGGACAGTAAAGATCAGGAGTAAGAGAATAAAGTTAAAACTGTTCACTGGAAACAGAGAGAATATTTAATTTGAATATTAAAATAAAAACAAAACCAACTCAGCAGTCAAGAGTAACATTCAATAAATTGCCAAAAATATGTGGACACCCCTGTTCAGGTACTTTTGTGTACTTTTGCTGGTTATATATAATATAATATAATATAATATGTATGTTTTCATTAGTGTATAATCACCTGAAAAAAGGAATCATTGTGTTTTTGTTACCTTTGAATGAGTCATTTATATCTACACAGGGAGCAGCCCCTCTGCGACGACAGCATTTAAAAAAAAAAAAAAAAACCTGCAACATTTTTATTCCATGTTTTTACTGATTTAAATCACCGGGTCCTCTGAGGTTAATTCAGCTCCTGGTGAAAACCGTCTGAACATCTGGATCTTAAATTATCAGAGAAAATAGGTGAGCACAAATTAGCAGGTGCTCGGCTAGCAGCCTTTCTCTGATATGCCAAACGGCCAAACACTGATTTGTCAACTGAAATGTCATTAGCACATTCCTGTTCCCCAGAGGTTGTACCCATTTGATTTTAATGACCCCATGAACTTTCCTTCTGCACCACCCTCAGGACAAAATGAATAGTTTTTGTCCCTGGCTCTAACAGTATAAAATGCACTGCAATCTTGAGCTGCAACAATCCCCCCAAAAAGAGCCGGTGAAATCCTGGACCAGGGGTCAGCAATCTTAACTATCATCATATCTATTTTTTTAAAGATTATTTCTATGGGATTTTTGCCTTTAATGGACAGGATAGTGTGTGAAATGGGGAGAGAGAGAGAGTGAGGAGTGACACGCAGCAAAGAGCCGCAGGCCGGAATCGAACCCGCAGCCACTGCAGTGAGGCATTGCCTCTGTACATGGGGCGCTGGCACTATCCACTATGCTACCAACGCCCCAACTATCATCATTTCTGACCAAAAATAATTAAAACAAATCTGCCTGGAGCCACAAAACACATTTGAGCCTTATTGTAACACTGCATATTAAGTCTAAATTAGCCTATTGGTTTAAAAAATAGGTCTAAATGAGCATTAAAAATACGTTCTGCCACAAGATGGCTCCTCTGCAGTGGGCTATTTATTGGTATTTGGTACTTTAATTTTGCAGCATTGGCAGTGAAAGCAAACAAATCTGTCCACTCACTATTAAATTCTGTATTTTCCTCTGAGACTGTTATGGATTTGGAATCCATCGCTAGCCTCGCCAGGGAGGCTCAAGATCAGCCACCGTTGTTGAGGTCTGGAAAAGGCGGCAAGTTGTAGAAGCAAGACACATTTTAGCTGACAAAATGTTACAACTTTTAACACATTATATCAGCTGGAGAATGTAAGATATGGAGGCAGTTGATTTTGAGATACTTTGTGTTGTCTGTCAGTTAGAAACTGTGGCACTCTGTCCAAACCAAAGGGTTCAGAAGATACTTTTTTGCTGATGATGTTCTTGTGATGAAAAGTCGTGTGGGGGTCAAAAATAATTACAAATCATTGTCTTTTCAATTTTCTGACAATTTCAAGAGGAGGAAGAGTATTAGTATTAAACAAGGTAAAATGTGGC
Source organism: Epinephelus lanceolatus (assembly GCF_041903045.1). NCBI lineage: Eukaryota > Metazoa > Chordata > Actinopteri > Perciformes > Serranidae > Epinephelus > Epinephelus lanceolatus. The sequence goes on from NC_135740.1 coordinate 44,976,711, forward strand.
AGCTTTAGCAGCTGCTAACTGTTGGTGAGGACCTGAAATAACCTGAGCAGCAGACGCAGGCTGAGGACAGAGAAGAAGAACAGATCAGAAGTAGAGAGAGCAGAGAGGGGGGAGCAGACAGACAGACAGATAGACAGACAGACAGAGGCAGCAGGTAGAGCAGGCAGCTGCTGATTGCCAGCAGCAGTCGGTCACTGCAGCCTTTAATTAAAGTCACTCTCCTGGGCTCTTAAGCAACAGCTTGCAATTTCCACAGACAACAGCAGCATGGAGGCGAGCCCGGATGACCTGCAATTGTCTGTGGGTGAGGGAGGCGGGGATGGCAGCATCCCTGCCAACCTGTGATTTTCATGGGAATTAATGACACGGCGGTGGCGACATCATTTCCTTGACACTCTTTGCCGAGGGGGAAAGGTGAGGCGCTGACCTTTGTGTAGATCTCCCCTCGCTGTCCATCTCCATTTTGAAAATATGAAATGTTACAGAGCAGGAGACGGAACAAACAGCCTCAGGTATTAAAATACAGCGTGTAAGCAACAGCGCTCGTCACAGGCTGCCATTTTCTGACGTCAGAAATCCCAGTGGGAAAAGGTCAACAATAAAAGACAAGTTGAACAAAAGGATTTGGTATACTTTGTTCCCAGGAGTCCATCCATCCATCCATCCAGCCAGCAGCTTTCAGCATTCTGATGTTCTACCATGCTTTAACATTGTTCTCTCTTAACAAAATACAAACCATCTCCTCCAGAGGAGAACAGGTCTCTGGAGACAATGATGTGATGAAGGAGCCATGCATATGCACTCAAAAGGGCCGCATGCACTTTCAAGACCCCCCTAGTGTCAGTATTGCAGGTGGGGTCATAAGAATGACAAAATATCAATATTTAACAACTTGAAAATGAGAACAGGCTGAAAAATCAGGGGTAAAACCACAAATGTAAATGTTCATACACTCTTCATGTGATGGTTTAGTGAGGAGATGGTCGTTTAGTGAGTCCAGCACTAACACATGTGAGGAACCAGTGCTTTATAGGATCTAAAATGCGTAACAGAGAGTTGTAACTGAAGTGAAACTGAATCCCTGATTATTCCGGTTGTTTTTTTTTTTTCACAACGTCTCAGTGACTAAAATCTAGTTTAGTGTCGTGTGCCTGCAGAGCACAGCTGTTGCATCATGTTGAAGAGCAGCTTACAGCACATTACAGGCAGGACAGGACTGAGTCAGCGAGCTGCAGCGTGAGCCATCCTGCTGGCTGCGTGTACCCAGGGACCTCATTAGTCCGAGCGGGCTGCTCCGTGGTCACCGGTGGCTCCTTTGAGGGTGGGCAGACAGCCACTGGGACCGGCTTCATACCCACAGAGGGTTCAGCACTGAAAGGCCAGAGCAGCGACCTGAGACTTGGAATAGGCTGGCTGCCTCGCCAGGGGAAATCAGGGTGAGGGAGGGTGACACGTCGGCATGCTCTGACACTTGTTTGGAGTTCAGAAGGCAACAGCAGGTAGACGCACGCCGGCGGCTGCGCCTCACATTTCAGAGTTTACTGCCCTCACAGTTTGTTTGTAGAGAAAAGTTTCCTCAGAGAGGAAATCTTTCATCTTCAGAGCTGAATTGTTGAGCTGATAACTGACATGTTTTAACACACACACACACACTCACACACAGGTCTCACACACCTTTAGGGATATTACTTTGACTTACACTCAATCCCTCGGAGCTTCCCGAACCTTATCCTAACCTCAAAGAAAACAGTTTAGCTTCTGCTGACTGCAGCTAATCTTTTATTTTACAGGATTCACAGTGAATATCTGCCTTTAGTCCTTCAACAGTAACTGCATGCATGACATTACTGAGTGCTAACAGGACCAGTCTGTAAGAGTTCTGCCAGCACTCTAAGATATCAAATGCATTTTTAAGATCACAGTCAAAAAGGAGCTATTAGCAAATATTCAGACCATGCACGAAAAATGAAATTACAGCTAAAGAGAAGCATCAAATTCTTCCTCCGAGGTGATTTAATAAGGCTTTATTCTGGTATTCTTGCTGTCTCAAAAGAATATGGAGTATATATAAATGCAATCACAAAAAAGGTTTGATATTTCAAGATTAAAGATGAAAAGATAAAAGTGTGCTATTCAAAATCAACATCTTGTCACAGAACACCATTTGATATCTTGAGATTAAGAGATACTTAAATCACAATCAGGAGATTAATACTTTGATATCCTCAGATGATGAGGTGATTAATGTGTGCTAATGAGATTTAATATGTTGATAAGATCATGCTTAATATCTCCAAAACATAATTCAGCCATGATCACAAACAGTTGATACTTTGAAACAACCGTCACGACAACATGACAGTTTAATATCGCCTAGTAACTTGATGATAAAGTCATGTGATCACATCCATGAGCAGTGACACCATCACCCAACACTTGTTAGACAAAAGGTCCTCGTAAGGCAAGACGTCTTCAGTTGGCTGGTGTGAAGTCTGACACGTGCACCCCAGAAATAAACTGTGAGTCACCAAACAGGTCATAGCTTATGGGTTAAATTTATGTCCATGTTGTGTACACACACACAAAAAACAAACAATTCACATTGTTCTCCACATCAGTCATATGATTAAATTATAATAAATTCACACCCTGTCTTACTGTCTGTCTGTTGGGAAGTCACTGCTGTTTTGTTGTTCATCAGGTCTTAAGTGTAAAGTATGACGGCAGTTTAAGCAGTCAAGGCGTTAACACCCTGAAAAATGGATATATTGGTTTGTTTGATTGACAGTTTTCAAAGTAGAGCCCTGATTGAGTCCCAAAAATAAGACACGACCCCACATGAACCTGCACAGTTTCTGTCCAAGCCCAACCTGAGCCCAAACCACAGTGGCAGTTTTGGGCCAGAGCCCAGTTAAAACCTGAATTTCTACTGTAAAAGAACTAGATTATGTATTCTATGTATGTTTGTATTATATATCCATCCCCTCTCCCCAGCAACACTTTTCAGCTCCTCCTGGGAGATCCCAAGGCATTCCAGGCCAGACGAGATATATAATCTCTCCAGGGTGTTCTGGGTCTGCCCGGTGCCTCCCACCAGTGGGAGGTGCCTGTGATCTTGGGAGCTGTGTGGCTGATAGCCCCTGGTAGGATCTCCCAAAGCAAAGTGGTCCAAGGGGAGGAGCCAGACTAGGAGTGGTTCCAGAAGACTTCAAAGAGGAAGAGAGGAGGAACAAAGTACCTCACCGGGCATTGGGAAACTGGGGCCCACCTCTGGAGCCAGACCTGGGGAGAGCTTGCCAGCGAGCATCTGGTGGCCGGGCTTTGGGCCATGGGACTTGGTGAATGACATGGAGCCACCGCCTTGTGGGCCCACCACCTGCAGGGACTGGCATCAGGGCTGGGTGCATTGTGTGCCAGGTGGCAGGCAGGGGTGGGGTCGCCGGTGTGCTTGCCCCTGGTGTCATTGATTATACATTACTTTTTTGAATATTAAAACTTTTACTACAAACTAAGGGCTGATGTATTTTCCTCACATCACTTCTCCTACTTGTCTTCCTTCATTTATTTTAAAAGTCTGTGGTCTCGTGCACAACAGGTTCGGCAGAACAGGCAGCGTCCCTCGGTGCATCTAGTGCTCACAGCGATCTATGGCAATGTGGCGTGCAGATGATTGCCTCTCTTGAGCTGTGTGTTATGCACATTTCTCCCAATGCTAGAGAGACAGAAGGAAACAAACTAAGTCACCTTGTAGCCCTTCTCTCTTTCTATCATTTTCTGTCCTGTTCCGTTTCTCAGTTGCATTCCTACATTCCACAGCTCTATAACACATAGTGGGAACCAGAATGACATGTTCCAGCTCTGTATTCACTTTACATGATGTGGCTGAGGTCGGGAGACTATAATCATGACTCTGAGGGTAATAAAATGTACTAGCTCAGATCCAAGTCTAGAAAAAACCAATTAATTATTGATGAACATGAACAAAAAAAAAATTAGAAAAAATAATGATGAAACTTTTTAGAGTTTAAATTAGTCGTAGCTGACTATTGCCATCTCCTGGGTCAGGTTAGTTTCTTTGTGAAATATTTAAATTTCAAATGCTCAAACTGGAGCCGAACACAACAGGAGTGTTAATGTTTGTCAACAGAATATTGAACTGGGGAACATACAACCCTGGGAACATAGGCCCATGGAAACATAGGACTCTGGGAACATAGGACTATTGGAACAGGGGTCATGGGAACATAGAACTATGGACACTTTGGACTCTGGGAAAAAAAGGACCCATGGAACATAGGACCCTGGGAACCTAGAACTCTGGGGACATGGGACTCTGGGGACATGGGATCATGGGAACATAGAACTATGGACACTTAGGACTCTGGGAAAAAAAGGACCCTGGGAACAAAGAACCATGGGAGCATAGGACCCTGGAAACATAGGACCCTGGGAACAAAGAACCATGGGAGCATAGGACCCTGGAAACATAGAACCATGGGAACACAGGACCCTGGGAACAAAGAACCATGGGAACATAGGACCCTGGGGACAAAGAACCATGGGAGCATAGGACCCTGGGAACAAAGAACCATGGGAGCATAGGACCCTGTGAACATAGGACCTTGGGAACATAGGACCCTGGAAACAAAGAACCATGGGAACATAGGACCCTGGGAACAAAGAACCATGGGAGCATAGGACCCTGTGAACAAAGAACCATGGGAGCATAGGACCCTGTGAACATAGGACCTTGGGAACATAGAACTATGGACACTTAGGGCCCCGGGAAAAAAAACATCCATGGAACATAGGACCCTGTGAACATAGGACCTTGGGAACATCAGACTCTGGGAACATAGGACCCTGGGAACATAGGACTATGGACACCTAGGACTCTGGGCAAAAAGGACCCGGGAAACATAGGACCCTGTCAACATAGGAATCTGGAAACATAGGACCCCGGAAACAAAGAACCATGGGAGCATAGGACCCTGGGGACATGGGATCATGGGAACATAGAACTATGGACACTTAGGACCCTGGGAAAAAAGGACCCATGGAACATAGGACTCTGGGAACATGGGATCATGGGAACATAGAACTATGGCCACTTAGGACCCTGGGAAAAAAGGACCCATGGAACATAGGACTCTGGGAACATGGGACCATGGGAACAATATGACCCTGGGAACATACATGTAGAACCTTGGGAACATAGGACCATGGAGACATAAGACCCTGGTAACATAGGACTCTGGGAACAATATGACCCTGGGAACATAGAACCATGGGAACGTAGGACCATGGAAACATAAGACCATGGAAACATAAGACCCTGGGAACACAGGACCATGTGAACACAGAACTATGAACACTTAGAACCCTGGGAAAAAAGGGGCCCATGGAATATAGGGCCCTGGGGACATGGGATCATGGGAACATAGAACTATGGACACTTAGGACTCTGGGAATAAAGGGCCCATGGAACACAGGACCCTGGGAAAATAGGACCATGGACACTTAGGACCTTGGGAACATAGGACCCTGGGAAAATAGGACCCTTGGAACACAGGGCCATGGACACTTAGGACCCTGGGAACACAGGACCATGGGCACTTAGGACCCTGGGAACACAGGACCATGGACACTTAGGACCTTGGGAACATAGGACCCTGGGAAAATAGGACCCTTGGTACACAGGGCCATGGGCACTTAGGACCCTGGGAACACAGGACCATGGGCACTTAGGACCCTGGGAACATAGGACCCTGGGAACACAGGACCATGGACACTTAGGACCCTGGGAACATAGGACCCTGGGAACACAGGACCATGGACACTTAGGACCCTGGGAACACAGGACCATGGGCACTTAGGACCCTGGGAACATAGGACCCTGGGAACACAGGACCATGGGCACTTAGGACCCTGGGAACACAGGACCATGGGCACTTAGGACCCTGGGAACATAGGACCCTGGGAACACAGGACCATGGACACTTAGGACCCTGGGAACATAGGACCCTGGGAACACAGGACCATGGACACTTAGGACCCTGGGAACTTAGAATCTTGGAATCATAGATCCTTGGGAACAAATGAGCAGTGGAATATATGACCCTGGTGATATATGCTCCTGAATACTGACCATGGTATTGGAATCACACGTTCCGTTACCTGTCATTGTAATGTTCAGACGTCCACACACTTTGAGTCATGTTGTATATTTTGATGTTTGATGTGTGGGTGAATCGAAGCTGAATCAAAGCTGAATGTTCAGCGGTGCGTATCTCTTGTGGGTTTATTAAACAGTCTCATTTCTCCACAGTATGGGCTGGTATATGTAGCGATCTATAAACAGCAGCCTCCTGTCTGCAGCAGCCTGTTATTGGACCTCACTGTTACGTGTTGATGTTAATGTGAACACATTTTGCTCTGCAGCTCTGCCTTCTGTTTCCTGGACTGTTTCCATGGTAATAATCGGCTGCTTTTGTCCATTCATACACAAAAGGCTGTTAGTGTTCAGGATATGAAGATGCATGTGAACAAATTATCCTGCACTTCTCCCTAAACTAAACAGGATATGAAGCAATATCTGAGTTTGTAGGTATGTTTGTTTAAAATTAATTTCCACCACTATCACTCAGCCCTGATGCTGTTATGAAAGAAATCACAGAGTAACACTTGTGTTTTTACAGGTATCAGCTAATTACAGCTAAACGATTTATTACTCAGGATCATCTCTGCTTTTATTGTTGTGTTTTAATGCAGCGCAGAATCATAATGTCTGTCATCTAATTCCTCAGCTGTCTAATAATTTGGAGATTTCTGAGATGATTAATAAACACAAAACCCCCAAGACTGATTAAAATCTATCAGGTTGTTTTAGCAGCAGGGTCGCTTCACATGTACAGCTTATTAAAAACAAAAGCATTTATTTTTTGATGCCAGACGCACTTCATCGCCTATTTTCTCATTAAAAGACTTTAAAAAATCACTAAATAGCTCTTAGCTGACTAAGTATCTCATGATTGATTAGTCACCATTAGCTTTGGTGAAGCAGTCATAATCAGTCTGTACACAGCGATGATATAACTTTGACAACAATAAACACAGACTTGATGTTTAAATGATTATTCATGAAACTCAAACCCACTTCAACTTTTACTGAAATTTGGTGAAGCTAACTGCTGCCTGGAAATACATAAATATCATACTGACAATAACAGAAAATCAATTAAGTCAACAGTTTTGATAATTGATAGTAATTTGAATCATTCATTAAACATAAATGCCCCCCAAAAATAACAGTTTATATCATCAGACATTTCATTTCTGTGGGATTTGGACTTTTAATTAAAAAAAAGCAAAATATTGGTCCTTTTTTAAAACCAAATATACATGTACTAACAGATTTAGATTTAAAACCATTAAAACAAAATGTACTTACCAGTAAAAGTCCATCCAAATGCTCAACAAGAATTTAGAGAAATAGTGACAGTTACAGCTATGCCCATACTCTGTGAAGTTGGTTACGCCATGGGTATGTTACCTAGCCATCGTTGTTAACAACAGCACCAACCTTTCACTCAAAGCAGCCATGCTCTCAGTTATGCATATCTTCAAGCTTTAGTAAGATGTAAAAAAAAAAAAGGTGAGTTATATAAAAATTCAGCCTCCAGTACAGTTGTCATAAATGTTGAAATGACCCTCAGAGACCAAAACCATTTTTGTACAAGGCTGTGAACATGTTTATTACTGCTGTAAAGTTGGGCATTTTAACATGGGGGTCTATAGAGTGTCTAATGGATGACGTTTTTCTGTAGGCCGATGCAGAAATGAGTCCTAAAACCTGGAAACATTTTACCACTCCTGTTTACTTTGTCAAAAAGCCTTTGGGATTTTTCTATTGGATTTTGGAATACTCTAGAAAATAAGCTCTGTAGCAAACAGATATGATACTTACACGTTTTGTTCAGCAAGATAATGTTCACAAATAAACTCCACTTTATGATTATCCAACAACCACCGACTTTCACCCATTGAGGCCGGTGTTTGCTTCCTGTTTGATTGTAAAGTCAAACCCTGCTCTTTGTTCCTAAATCCAACTACATGCAAGTACTGGCAAAATGTCACCATGTGTTCTTGTTGATGAAGAAAAAAAAACTGTCAATTAGCAGTGTTTCATTTTGAAAAAAGACTGTATACAAACTGTACACTTCCAGTGAAACACAACAGACTTCATTTCACACATCTAACCAAAAACCCATTGAGGTCAAGGTAAGGGAACCAGGGGGTTGACTCGCTCTTGGAGCCAGCCTCAAGTGGCCATTAGTGGAATTGCAGTTTTTGGATCTTAATCTTTGGCTTTACTTTTCAGCCTCAGATGCTGCTGCTTGATGTAAACACAGTGTTCACAGATGAGCCATCTGCTTCCCGCCATGTTGAAGGTCATCTACCTGCCACGCTCTTCAGAAACACCTGATGTTTTATCAGCTCCACTTCAAGTTGACAATGTCAGAAATGTTTTGGATCTTATTCCTCTTTCTTCAGTCCACTCCTCATTCTCACTCCGTGGGTGTACAGTGTTTGTGCTGCATATAGGCCGGCATTCCTCTGCGAGCGTGTGACCTCAGTGTCACTTCGTTTCTGACGAAGCAATCAGGTAAAAATGGGTCTGAAATGGCAGATTACTTCAGACGAAGGCAAGCGGGGGAACGCAGGCGGACTGCAGGCAAATTGCCTCTTTCAACACTTAAATAAAGGCGGGAGGTCAGGAGAGGCTGAGCGAGAGGCTTCTCACACACACACACACCTACACACACAGAACACCCCACCTCCTCGTCCTCCCTCCCACTGTCCATGTGTGTTTCAGTCCAACTCAATTAATGTTTACTGATGTGGTTTTGATAAAACAAGACTTGAGCTCAGATGCTCAGATCTAGACTACATTTAGATTTCACAGGATTTAAAAAATCTGCAGTGTTCACATTGAAGAATGACTGTGTGTACCCAAAACTGTCAGTACACACACTAAATCTGCTTCTTTAAAGTGTGGTCTTGATGAACACTCTGCAAATTACAAGTAAAAAATTGTAGAGTAAACTCACTGCTGGGAAATAAAAATGTGGACACATCGTGGACGCTGATGAAACAGCTGCAGGAAAACAAAATACATAAAGAAATCTTTAGAAAAACACTGTTCTCTGTTTTATTTTTATTGATTTTTTTCAAGTTTTCATAACCAGATCCTCGTACACCTCAAAGTGTGACAGGTGCAACGGAGGACAGCAGAACTTGAAAACATATTTAATAGTAATTTCATACGTGGCGCTCCGTATGAAACCAGCCAGCGGTAAGAGAGACAGTATGCATGGGTTTTTGTTTTGTTTGTCTTCTCAGTTTTTGAAATGTGAAATTTCTAAAGTCTGATTAGCACCTCTGCACACACCTTGCATCACCTCATGCTGCTGCTCAAAACAGTAAAGCACATGAATTACTTTCATATTGAAAACAGTAGAGTGTGCATTTCTGGCCCTGCAGGTTAGAGAGGTGCGTTTCTGTTTTAGGGGGTTGATCCACAGATAGGCAGGGTAAGGACTTTGAAACCATCCAGCATCACCACTGCTGATATGTCCTTGTGGGAGTCACTTAAGTGCTCCAGTAAAGCTGCTCAGTGGCAACCTGCACTTCCTCTGGACTGTATTTGTGGCAGACGGTGCTGTTGGACAAAACAGGATCAGATTAGTTACCTTTTCACAGAGATGAAAATGAAAAGTTTGTCTTGACGGTGGTTTCAGAGGAATAGTTACTGCAAGAGGTTCTTTAAACAGGAGCTATTCTTCCCATTACAGGTTCACATTATTTCATAAACTTAGAATTTGTGACATTTCCCATTTAAATAAAAAACCTATGTTGTTTCTATTCTTGAGTTGTGTACTTGCACTTAAGTTTTCCAACATTGTTTAAACCCAGATAAATGTTTATTTTATTCAAGGTTATTGTGCATTTCATTTGGTCACCTGTCAGTGGCATCACATCCCCTTTACCCCTCAAGTTGCTCCAACTTCCATGGAAAAACAGGGAAACATCAGATGATACTCTCTGAGTGTCTCATGGTAAAATGGTAAACAAACATGGCAGCACACCGGTAAGGTAAGACAACATGTTTACATGTGGTTTTCTATATGTTCTCTGACATTTATCCTAACGATATGAGGCGGTCTTTGTGGAAAAAAAAGCTTGTTTAGTGGACTAACTTTGCACTTGAAGGTTGCCCGTTCACTTACGTTTTAACAGGTCTGACGCTACTATGCGCCCCGGCTGTATCTAGGCTAACGGCTAACATGCTAACTATTATTTTTATGTCACTAGTCACTTGAAACAAATTTAGGACGATAGGAGACAGGTTGAAATAAACCGAAATTTCCCTTTAATGTGCTGCAGGAGACTGACTCACCACCAGGCAAAGAAAGTGACGGGTTGTAGTTGAAAGTTTGTGTCATCGTCAGCCATGATTGATTGGATCTTACTAAGTAGATAACAGATTTTGTTCTGTCACCAGTGGAACAGCCAGTTTGTGCCTCTCATGTATTGAAATGTAATTTGTGTCGCAGAGATAAGCATCTACGTTTTAGATCTGATTTTCTTTTCATAAAGGTTGTTTGATAACACTTATCACTGTTTTCAATGTATTTCCAGTCCCCTCAGGCACTCCTTTAACCATCTGTATTAAAAACTATTCTATAAACTGTTTTACAAAAAACATATTTTAAGGTTTTTAAGTTCTAGTAAATACCAAACCTCTCTGCTGATTTATTATCAGCATGTTTTAGATAAACAAAGCTTGGCGCTGTGAGTTGGATGTAATGATTTTACATGAGAGACACAAACTCGAGCTAACAGACAGCAGGGTTTCTCCTTGATACTGTACATGTCATCACCTCCTCCTCCTCCGCCTCTTCCTCCTCACTACAGATCAAATCATCAGACCAACTGCTCCCTCCACCTCCTCAGATACACCAGGAGCATCACCCTCCCCCTCCCATCAACACCTGACTGTCGCTGGCGTTTGTCCCACGGCTGCTCGCTGCTCTGCCCTGGTTGGTAGCATTCAGAGACTCTGGCTCCTCGCTGAGTTGTCGCCTGACATCTATTACAGTTAAGGATCATCCCGGCAACACACACACACACTCACACACACACACTGTCACACCTCTCATAAGGCCAGGAGAGCTAATGACTGAGATAGCTGGGCTTTAAAAAAGAGAACAGGGAAGGTGCCAGGAGATGATTCATCTGAGCTGCTCTCCGCTGGCGATGACTGACGGCTGATTTATGATTCAGCGCTGAGCTGTGAGAGCTTAGAGTCATTTCCCCCCATTTCTTATTTTAATTCCTTACCGCAGGTGATGGCGGGAGGGATGGGAGCCAATTATCTTAAGTGTCTTTCTGCTCTCTGTCAGCTGCTGACAGTCGCCGCTGAAACTCTGCAGCCGGCCTGCGAGCAGGAGACTGCCGCCACCACCGCCTCCTCCATTACAATCAGCGCTCGGGTTTTTTCATTTGCATGGAACATTAAAAACATCTAAATGTGACTTGTGAGCTGCTGTTTGACCAGGACACTAACAGGTTGTTTTTTGATGTTGCTGGAATAAACTCACTCCAACCTGCAGCTTCAGACTCATTTGAGCTGTAGAGAAAAATAAGTCCATCCTAACAAGACAAGATTAAAAAACATTCTTTAAATGTACAGTGTGTAATTTTCTGCCTTAAAGGGGAAAGTTTTTTCAACCTGAGCCCTATTTTCCGATCTACTTACAGTATGTGTGTCAAAACACTTCCTCTGCCTGCTCCCTCTCTCTCTCCTCATCCCTCTTCAATGAGTTCTGTGTCCGTGTACGTCCGTGTACTCCGTGCTCAAATAAATACAGGCGGTCATCAAATTCAAATGGCTCATCCAGATCCAGTTGGTCAAAATCGGGTCAAAATTCAGCCATGACTACTCCAAACAGTCGCATTTGTAAGCTCGCTCCAGCCTGCAACAACTCAAGTCTCGCAAGACCAACTGCCGTGAAAAACAACATAGACTGTAAAGTAAAACACCAAAGAAGAAGAATCTCGCGAGACGTGAGATTTCAGAGCCAGACTTTCACTCTCTGAGTGAGTGTTTTGACTTGCCACAACAAACATGTCCAAATTATTACCCGATTTTGACCAACTGGATCTGGATGAGCCATTTGAATTTGATGACCGCCCGTATTTATTTGAACACGGAGTACACGGACGTACACGGACGCAGAGCTCATTGAAACTGAAGAGCGGACGAGGAGAGAGAGGGAGCAGCAACAGGCAGAGGAACATGTCTGAATCCAGCTAAAGGTAAACACAGACGTTCATTCCTCCTTTCCGTTATGTTGTCAGATAATTATACTAACAATCCGAGCCTATCTGTGTGAAAAAAATGCACTTTTAGTGGACGTAGTTTGACGTTGTTTGACGCTGTCTGAGTGCCCTATTATTTAATATAGCGCGCGCTCACAGGCTGCAGGCAGGTCAGCCCTAGCTTCATACTGGAGAAATGTCACATATTGAACATCCTATCACTCATTTAGACAAAAGTAGATCGGAAAATAGGGCCCAGGTTGAAAAAAACATTAGTTCCCCTTTAAGGGGTCTCAATCAATACAATAAGAGACAGCAATGCTGTCACTGAAGTCAGTCTCCTGGTTAGAAGTCCTTCATCGTTCAGGAGGTTTTAACCAGAGCCGAACTCTGCAGATCTCTCTTCCTCTCCAGAACAAACAGACCAGGTGATTGAAACTGCTATAAACACAGAATAAAGCAGTTTCACATCAACAAATCTTTTTTTTTCTGAAGCTGTTTGGCATGTCGAAGATGAGCCGTTAGCCCAGTACCTGCTAATCTGTGCTCCCTATAACACTTTACGGGGTGGCCCCTGGAGAGAGAGCTGGCCTTCACAAGTGATTCAGATCACCACCTTGAAAATTTACCTGTGTTCAAAGATGAATTATATAAAAAGAATATTATTAATTTAAATACAGTGCTATTTGTACAAATTTAAAAAAACATCTCCATCATGGGTTTCTTTTTTCGTTTAAGCTAGTTAAAACAAAATCATATACTTTTACTATAAAAGCTATGAAATTAAATGATTTATTTCTTACTTTCTTTGATATTGTTGTCAGATATGCAATGATGATTGCTGAGTATTATGTATGTTGATTTTGTCCAATGTCAAGTCTGGATGCCACTGCCTATACCTGTCCATTTTAATAACTAGTTGCTAATGACTGAAAAAAATAATAAAATAAATAATACCTTGCATTTCACAACCTGCTAAATGCTTTCTGTGTGATCAGAGCCAAAGAGTGTTGGTGCATCTGGAGTTTATTTCACTTTTTTTTTTTTTTTACGATTAAGTGAAAATACAAGAGAAATTTCAGAGAATGTTGCTGCACGAGGCCGTATGTCTCATAAAACCAAAACCATTATTAAAATGTGCTAAAATGCTTCTCAGAGCCACAAAAGTTGGTCAGTAATCATTTGTGGTTTTGACACAAGAGAAAAAACATACATTTGGCAACATGGAAATACGTATTAATGTAGCTTTGAGGATCCACTGCCTGATTCTGTTTTAGCAGCTTCAAAACCCCAAATTTTCTCTCTACCTACAGCTGCTATGGCACATTTTGTAATTATCAAACGGAGCACTAAACCAAATGTATGGCCTTGGGACCTGAAAAGCACCAGCCTGTCCTTTAAAGCTAAGATCTGAGGACCAAACAGACTGAAGGGTTAAAACACAGATTTACAGTGTAGATCCAGAATAAATCCAATATGAGATGTAGCAGTGTGGAGGAGGCGGCACATCGCTCCATCTTTAACTAGAGGCTGCCCTGTCACTCGCCCCACCATCCAATATACTCCAATCAATTTACCCTCCGCTGCGATTCAATGTGACAGTAAGACAAATCGGACTTCCAATGTAAAATAATTGAAACAGACGCTTATTTGAGTGTGTGGGGGAGAGCGGCGCATTCTGCATCAGCTTAATGCACTGCGTCTGTCCGTGTCAGAGATGGATTGTGGTGTCAGAGTTACAGATAAGCCTCTGTTTAGTTAGCCCCATCGGGAGGGATGAACATTGTAGTCATATTAAAGATAACAAGTGTTTTTATCCACGTCACCACAACACGACACGACACACACACACGCACACGAGGGAGGGGGGGGGGATAAGATGCTCGTATTCCGTCAAGTGAATTGTAATTGCTATCCGCCAGAGGACACATAATTGAAAAACTGGAAGAGAGCAAAAAGTCAGCAGTGTCTGCATTATAAACAAAGATTGGACCAAATCCTCCGCGGTCGTGGGCGGCCGACATCACAAGCTCCAGAAAACACACACACACTCACACACACAGAAAAGGCTCGGCTCTCCTCCTCAACTGAAATCCACTTTTACAAAAAAAAAAGGTCTTTGGGTAGCAGGGGATTAAACCACGCTCACACACACACACACACACACACACACACACACACACTGAGCTGCGGTGTTTAGTGCCAAACAGAGCTGTGTTCCAGAGAAGAAGAAGTGGTGCTTGAAAAGAAAAAGGTTTGTGGGGGAAATAAAGAAGGTGAATTTGGATTGATGTGAATCACGCTCGCCACTCTGGCCTGGAGCTCGTCCAGCCGGGGATGAATCGCCTACCTGTGTCAGAGGGATGTGTGAGAGCAACATCCAACAACAACAACAACAGCACCCCCCCAACCCCCCCACCCCCATCCACCACCGCCAACCACCATTACCCGCCGCCCACGCCTGCCTGGCCGCCAGGCATGTTACAGCGAGGATAAGATCATATAATCAAAGGCATTCCACCTTCAGACTGGCACAACCTCAGGGTCTCCCTCTTCCTCACCACTCACCAGCGCACTACAAACCTTCGCAGGGAGCCAAACTGTGAGTCAAGCAGGACGCTGGGAAAATAAAGGGGAAGGGACGAGTTAGTGCAGCCGAGCTAAACCCACACGCAGCTCAGGGAGCGCTCAGCGCGGGTCAAAGGTCGAGTAAACTCCACGGCGCCCGCTCACTAGCCCGCTAATCCAGCTGAGGATGAGGAGTTTTGGGGAGTGGGCGGCTAAACAGTTGGGCAGAGAGGTTAAAGCATGTTTCCGCCCATCTGCAGCGTCTCGAGACGTGACTGGCATCGAAATGTTGCTGCAGTGTCAAAGGCTGAGAGCAGGAGAGACAAACCCCTGCTGTCAGCTGAGACTGGAAAACTGGATGGAATTCATCGAGCATCAAAGGAACATGAATCAGCGCTGACTGGTCTGTAACTCTCCGAGACATGACGGGTGTGTTATTGACCAGCTGTTTACCATGTCTCAACTGCAAACATATCTGCAAGTCTGATCCGCTGGGCTCAAGTTTCTTCACTGTTGTTGCATAAAAACAATGAAGCATCTCCCTGAGCTGCACAGAGCAAAATATAGGACTCAAACAGATTACTTTATTTGTCCTGAGGGAGGTTTGTCTCGGACATAAAGGCCGCCGCATAAAAATACACAGTGCAGAAACAGATGTAAAGTGAATCGCACGGACAAGTGCAAACATCAAGTGCATTCAAATAGATGCAACACAGCTCCTCATTTCACAGCCTCCTCACTGTCCTGAGTTTAGGAGCTTCACTCACAGAGGGATCAAAGGCACCTCCTCTTCTGTTTAATAAGAATCCTGTAGCATCTACCTGAGCAGTTTATATTCTGAATACAGGAAATAGATAAAGTCAGGATTTATGGGAACGGCCACAAAACTTTACATCCTTTTGCACCAAGGGGGAAACAAAGCTGAAGAGTTGCTGTGTGGCTCTCTGCATGTCAAACTTAAAAATCTGGAGTTAAAGCTGGAACTTGGTCCCAATTTCCTATGTTTTTGGTGTCATTTGCTCAGACTGTGACAATATTTACTTTTTTTTTTTTTTACCTGGATGCTGTAGAATGTCCCTCTGAACCACTCTGTGAACCATGTCCTGTTGTTGTCCATCAATATTAATTATTAAGCTCTAGTGAAAGTGAAAAGTGAAACACTTTTCATGCTCAGGCTGTAAGCTAAGCCACGCCCCCCTCCACTCACTCGGACAAACTATCAACATTCAGTGAGCGGCGCTATGGCAGGTGTCACAGTACACGGCATTTCGCAGGAGGCAATTGATGATTTTTGGAGACATAACAATCAGATGTCATTGAGAAGAAACCAAAAGGGCCTAAACTACGCATTGGAGGGATATATTCATCATTTTATTGTTGAGAAGGTCGATGAAAAGCTTAAATTACAAGCCAAAATTTACAGGTCACAGTGTACGCTTGTGAACTGCATCTGGTTGCCGTCGCCATCAAAGACAACAAGTTAAAGTGCCACTGAAGTTAAGGTTTTTGGCTCAGAATATGAGAAATAAACTCACAAAATCCATGTTGGTTTGTGTTCCCACTGTTCCAACAATACCAACTCTGGTTTGATTGAAATAAACTCTTAATTCATCCAGTTAGAGTGAGAGTGACTCTACATGCTAAAATTAGTGTTTATGTAAAAGCAGTCTGGTGGGTTTGGTGATGGTGATTTCATGACTGTTACTAGTTAAACAAAAAAGGATCTAAAACTTTATCCAAACAGCAACTGGTAAAAAAACAGTTGAGGTTGCTCTGATAATGACCAGGCTTAATCCATCAAACTACCAGGCTACCAGGTGTGAATACAGCAAACACGCTCAAAGTCTTTGCAACTGCTAAAAATCCTGCTTGTAACCACAGTGGATAAAAAATACAACTCTTTGGTGGGTTATGATTTAAACTTAGACATGGATGTTTTCATCAGGGCAGCAGCTTCTTGTATATTCCTCTTATGTACAGTATAATTATAATGTCCTGGTTATGGGGAAAAATGTTTTCTTAAAATGCTGCTATGCACGATGCCTTTATAATTACAGATCTGATGAGTTAGAATATATGTGGTGTCATAATTAAATGTAATGTAAACCTTAATGTTGATATGGCACGTTGAGCAACAAGAAAATTTAGAAATTGCACTCCACATCAAAACGACAGTCAACACATCTTCGCACAATGTTTTTAACTTCAAAGCTAAAGCTAAAAATGTCAGTGTTTGAATATTATAAAATAAAAAGTGATAATAAAAACAATGTTGAATAAAATAACTACTAAGAATAAAATATTAAAAGAGAGCCAACCCTTATTTACACAGTAAGAATAGAATAAAAGAATAATAAAAGAGAATAAAACTCTCATTAGGAATGAATTAATTTATTTCTTTTCTGAGATTTCTGATGAATACCAGTTTAGAACCTGAAAATAAAAAGGATGAGCATAAGATCAGCAGGATAAATCAGAGCACAGTTTCCCTGAGTATGTCACAGATTTTATACATTTATATAAACTGCAATATGAGACCAGGAGCAGTCAGCAGTGTGATAAAGTGACTGTACAGATTTGTTGTAGGATTTTCATCGGCCACTTTATTATTGACAGCACGAGAGCGTAATAAGGCGGGTCCTCTGGGAGCAGGTCTGAAAACACGCCTGTGACTCGTTGCAGAATGATAACAAAACATTTATTTATAAATGCGACCTCACTGAGTACAGTTCAGATTTTATTTAAATTACAGTCATATTCAATGTTAATTAATGCTAATGCATAATTTAATGGAACAAACAGCGCTGGCAGAGGTTGTAATTAAACACCGCAGGCCTCACACAAGCTCCTGACTCTGTGTGTGTGTGTGTGTGTGTGTGTGTGTGTGTGTGGCAGGTGAATGCACTCGGTTCAAAAACATATATTTTTGTGGCTTTATTCCTCCTGCAGCACTGACATGGACTCCATGGTCCTCGGAGGTCAACATCACACACTGCAGCAGTAATGAGGTCAGAGGTCAAAGGTCGCAGCAGACAATAGATGGAACAAACACAGCGGCGACCCCGAGTTCATGATGGAAGCTGAGATTGAGCTGAACAATCTGCTGAGGTCAGAGGGCACTTCCACTCTCAACGCTGCATTTGATTGGCTCACAGAAGTGTCAGTGAGTTAGAGGGCGGGCACAGACATTAAAGGGATATTTCAACATTATTGTTGGGGATTTTTTTTCCAGCTCTGACCCTTCTGGAGCCTTACACCTTAAAACACCACCCACTGATGTTAGATGAAAACCCCGTATCTCCAAAATGTTCGGTTTTGGAAACAAGGAAAAAATTTTGGTGATTTTGCTTCCACCAGGGAAATAAAGTCTTCTGTCGCATTTGTCTGAGGATTGCAGAAGAAGATTTGGGCCACATGTGAAAAATGTTTTCTCATTGTGTTATGCTTTCACCAAACCAGTATTAGACCCTGAGGTTACTTTAGCCCTTGTTTCAGACCGTTCTAATTACCAAGTGTCAACGTCAGACACCAACGCAAAAAGGCACCTTTCATGGCAGTATAATACAGCGCCTGACAGCACGTTTATAACGCCAACCTGCGATGTAACATATCACTCTGATAGATGCATCAGCTTATAACGCCACCAGTAACACCGTAACATAAGGAGCTGGAAAATCCCCACAAGGCAGACAGGAGGGGAGGTGGAGGGGTCCAACAAACCTCAGATTTTCACCTTGGAGGCAGTTTTCCGTGTCAATGTTGAGCCAAACCATGATGTTATTTTCTACACATAACCACATGCTTTTGTTGCACAATGAAATAAACATAAATTCGAGGTGTTTTACCAAAATTAGTTTAGAAGTTTATTTGGAAAAAGTATGTATGCATCTAATGAGCAGAAACTGCACAAGTGTATTTTGGCAAGACACAATGCATGAAACATTGACGTCCTGGAGCTTCAACAACAAACGCAGGATGGCACCTAGCACGTCATATGTAGACGTGAAAGTCCACTGACCAAAAAGTGATATTTGACGTGTAGGGATGAGAACATGTTGCTTGTTAATGTCTTACTGTAAATGTCATAAGTTTTCTTAAAAAAACTGGAAAATTAAGACGACTTTTCACCGGGGGTATGATACACCACAGGATGGCATCAGTTTGAAGTGGTGAAGGTAACGACGTAATATCAGGAGCTGGACAGTCCCTACAGAGTGGGCAGGAGGTTGGGTCCAACAAACCCCGGACTTTCACCCAGGAGCCTGGTATTTGCTGCCCATACGAATGTAGAGCCAGACAATGTATTTTTCCTAAACCTAACCACGTGCTTTTGTTGACATCTTGGCGTTGGAACCATAGGCGTAGTTTTAGGTATGGACACTATGGACATGTCCATACCAAAGCCACGGACACACGAATTTCAAAAAAAATGCTGGGTGAAAACTGTAGCCTACTTCGCAAAATCACTGTTTTAGAATTACCATTCACAACTTGCGAAACCTTATCTGGCCTGGTTGAAGGCTGCGTTCAGCAAGCTATCCAATCAACAACCTACTTTTCCTCCCTCGCTTGGAGTCAATACTCGACCAACGTGCCTGTCAGTGTCTCGAGCTCCGCAACTCAGAGTCAAAGCACAATCTTTTGGCAACAGCGAGGATTTTGATTAGGCAGCAAGTAAGATTGAAGTTATTGAATATAGGGAATAAAATGTTCAATGACTATTATTTTTCTGTACAGAGTTGTATCAATGCTAATAGTTTAGTTTGTGTCCTAAATGCCTATGTAAACTGTAACATTGCTAGCCGGTGGTGCAGCTAGTCACAGAGCTAGCACTAGCTACTGTAGCTAGCTATTAGCTCATAGGTCTCGTAATGTTTGCTGAGGCAGAGATAAGGTGCTGTCATGTTGTCATAACAGTTGCCTTTAGCTAGTAATAAAACAGTTTTGGTATGTGACATTAGAAATAACTGTTGCAAACTCCTAGGCAAGGTTTAAGCAATGACTGGGTTCACTTACCCACTGAATTGCGTCTGGTAGGCGTCTGGTTTGTTTATGCAATTCAACTGATGTCTGTGACTGCAGAATAACCAATGTAATTATGTGCATATTACATAGGCTACACAGAACAGGCTGTAGGCTACACGGAAAAGAGTGTTTCTGTCTGCAAGTAGTTTGATATTATCAGTCATTTCCCTTTTATGATAGGTGGTGAGTGGAGGGCAAAATGCCAGCAAAGAAGAAAAAAAATGGACAAAAGCAGCAGAAAGGAAAGATCAGGAGAGGCAGGAGTCTGGAGATGCATCAGGGTTACAGGTGAGATTAGAGAAAATTCTGAAATGCTATTATACTGTTATATATCATCTGTAGGCCAAATGCATCAGTTCAGGAAGCTGATTCCAGAAACAGTCATCAAGATCATCTGATCTGTAGCTCAAAAAAGTATGCACGCAAATTAGTGCTGAAAAATCACATGGTCCCTACCTAAGCGCAAATCAAACCTACGCCCCTGGTTGGAATGGCGTCCTGGAACGTCAACAGGAGACACAAAGTACGCCTGCTATGTGACAACTTGGGATGAGGACGTATTGGACTAACGTTGCAGATTTAGAAAGAATTCGGGCAAAAATAAAGTTATTTTCTGCTTCTTAACAGTGGTTTCAGTAGGTCACAGTTTACAATCACCTCGGGACAAATACTAGTTGTCACAGATTTGTTATTTGTGGAGTCAAAGTTTTAAAGACCATAAATACAGAGATTTTTTTTTAGGTTTTCAAACAATGATCAGTAAGTTTGTGCTCATAAATCATCCCAATGAAATTTCTTTACAACATGTCACCTTGATTCTACTTTCTGATACCTGCATTTGTCTTAGTTCAAAGAGAAAAAACATTTTAACTAAAAGTTGACTAAACTGTTTTGAGTTGTGGACTAAAACTAGACTCAAACTGTGAAGGATAAAAACGACTAAAATGTGACTAAAACTAAAAAGCATTTTCATCTAGACTTGAAAATTAAAACTGGCTCCAATCAGAGGCTCTCCTGTGAGCAGACAGTCTTTTGTATGTGTTTGTACGTTGAAGGACAGAAACAGCATCAAAGGAGCCACTGCAACAATGCTCCTCCTATAGAAGCCTGCAGGACTACAAAAGTGTTTACAGAGACAAAGTGCTGGTGAGGAACTTTGTGACGACCTTTCTGAGGCAGAGAGCCGCTGTGTGCTGCGGGGAACTGAAGGCCACCACATCCCCACAGCTCCGACACACTCAGGAGGCTGTTCAACCTCGCTGTGAATTTAGGTTCCTGTGTCCTCTGCAGGGGGGCCGCCCTCTTTCCTCACAGCAGCGACACTTCGACCGCTCGCTCGCCACTCAGACGAAACTTGGAGGAAGAAGGGTGAAAAAAAAATGTTGCTTATTTCCTCAGAGTGCTGAGAGGAAGCTCAACATCACTTGTGAGGAGCAGGAAGGAGCCGCTGATTGCACAGGAAGAGGAAAAGGGGTCTTTAATTTGGATGTGTGGTGTTCAAGCCTTCAGCCTCACGGGGAGTTAATCAGCACTTGGGCTATAGATAGGACGAGAGACATGGAGAGGATGAGGAGAGGACAAAGACGAGGGAGGGCTGTTCTCTGCTGGTTACTATAATGCCTTTACTGTTGACGTGTGGATCCACCAGCATTGTTTCCTGCATAATATTTATCTGCTGTTGTCTGCGAGGTGACTGTTATTGTGGCCAGTCATGTTCCCATTGTGATGTGATGGGGGTTCTTATGTCCGCTCTTGCATCATGCAGATTCCAAAC
Source organism: Epinephelus lanceolatus (assembly GCF_041903045.1). Classification (NCBI taxonomy): domain Eukaryota; kingdom Metazoa; phylum Chordata; class Actinopteri; order Perciformes; family Serranidae; genus Epinephelus; species Epinephelus lanceolatus. The sequence goes on from NC_135740.1 coordinate 44,998,462, forward strand.
AGCTGGGTGCTGCTATTTATTCACTTGACCGCATTATGATAGATGACCATACAATGAAGCAAATATAGAGCAGAAAATAAATTCTGAAATATAAAGTAGTCAAGTTTGTGGTCGACGCAAACAAACAAGGGCGGTAGAAAACATCGAGGGGCCACGTGACTGATCCACATGTTAAATTCCACTCAGTGAGTTATATCGTACTCTTTCTGTGGCACATTTTATTTTATTGTCAGAAATACTGTTTTCACACACTAAATGATTCCATAATCTCTCTCCCTGGTTCATTCGTCAGAAAGCCAGTGTGATTATTCCACTGGATTTTAGATTATTACAGAAAATAAGATCTGACAAAAACAAAAGTTTATGATACTTAATTTTTTCCAGTAAGATAATCTTCACAGATGAACACCACTTTTATGATTTTTGAAGCGTAAATGCAATCACCAGAAGTAAAAAGCTAACGTTATACTATAAATAAACTACACCAAGGTCACATGACACAAAAGCTGTGTTCGGTGTGATGATGTTCTGTAGTCTCATTTAGCCACTTGTTAGCAATCGTATTTTTTAAGACACACAATGGCTTCAAAATTCCCAGTGGGATATTTACAAGGTGCTCTGGCTCTACACCCAGGTCCCACACTCTAAGTGAACGGGGAACCTTCAAGTGCAAAGTTAGTCCACTAAACAAGCTTTTTTTCCACAAAGACCGCCTCATATTGTTAGGATAAATGTCAGAGAACATATAGAAAACGACATGTAAACGTGTTGTCTTACCTTACCGGTGTGCTGCCATGTTTGTTTACCATTTAGCTCTGCTTTCCAAAGCGCGGCCGAAATATATCTCGCGAGCTCTAGATAAAGCCCAGCTGGATACTACTCCAGGTGGAGGTGTCTCGTCCTCGGTCACATCCAGACCTTGAAAATAAGGCTGCAACCGGTCCCATTCCTTGCAACAGAGGCATTCCTCTTCTGTGGGCACTGGGGCACAGCATTCACAGGTACACCACCAATCTCCAGAGCTACGCAGCCTTGCAGCAGCCATTCCTCCTCTCTCGTCCTCTACCTGTTGCGCCTCTCTCTCTCTCTCTCCTCCTCCGTTCTTCAATTTCACGAAGCTCTTCGTCAGTGTATTCTGGCTCAAATAAATAAGGGTGGCCATCAAACTCTTTTTACCATTATTCTATAAATCTTTCATAAAATAAATGAATGAACTTTTCAGGCTACTGTCCGGTTCTGCCTTCCAGCTGTTGCTGCTTGTTCTCGCGAGATTTCGGCCGCGCTTTGGAAAGCAGAGCTAAATGGTAAACAAACATGGCAGCACACCGGTAAGGTAAGACAACACGTTTACATGTGGTTTTCTATATGTTCTCTGACATTTATCCTAACGATATGAGGCGGTCTTTGTGGAAAAAAAGCTTGTTTAGTGGACTAACTTTGCACTTGAAGGTTGCCCGTTCACTTACGTTTTAACAGGTCTGACGCTACTATGCGCCCCGGCTGTATCTAGGCTAACGGCTAACATGCTAACTATTATTTTTATGTCACTAGTCACTTGAAACAAATTTAGGACGATAGGAGACAGGTTGAAATAAACTGAAATTTCCCTTTAAGCTCAGAGGTGATTGTGTCTTTGCTGTGTCTGACCCCAAACTGTGGAACAGCGTTCCCCTCCCAATCAGATCTGCCCCCTCCATTGACACATTAAAGCCCCGGCTCCAAACTTACTTTTATTCATTAGCGATTGAGTCCCCCTGACGAGGCTGACAGTTATGTTGCCTCTCATGTATGCGCTTGTAGCATGTTATTCCTTTTGCAAAGCACTTTGGTCAGCGTGAGTAGTTTTTATATGTGCTTTATAAATAAATTTGAGTTGAGTAATTCTTGTCTAATTTGTGGTCTAATTAACAGTAAATTTATCAAATGCATTGCCCCAAATCAAATGTCAGTGCCCCTCAGCGCTGACAAAAAAATCCCACAGAAAACACTGACGTGAAATAGATTGTGAAACTGTGGGTTTAGCTGGCTGATAAAGTGATCTGTATGTGGTGAGCTACTTAGTATCATGAAGCCAGTGGTCCCAGTGTAATACGATGTTAGGAACATTACAGATAAAATGCTGGGAGATCTATTGCAATGAAATTTAGAATAGGTCTAATGTTACTGACAACGTGATGATGATGAATCAATCTTGTGTTTGTCACTGTTTGGTCAATGCTCAGGTGCAACAGGACGCTGACTGCTGTTCACTTAAAGGCCTCAGACAGAGTGGTCATTAATAACAAGGAGCAGTGGTCCTCAACTGGTCGGTCACGATCCAAAAGTGGGTCGTGGGTCCATTCTGAATGGACTGCAAGTGACTTGCAAATGTGCCAGGTTTATAAAAAAAACATTATTTTTTAGTGCAGTGACTTTCCAGCAGAGAGCTTTTATTTTGAAGTAACATTTCCTGCTGTAGAGTGAGTGACTAACAGACAGCTGCTTGACAGAGACAGCGAACTAGCTGGACCACATGGCCAAACACAAATATGATGCTGAGTATATTAAACTGTGGACCTTGAACTAATGACTTAAAAGAAATCTCAGTGGAGACCTCTGAGTTCTTGGGAACCTTCAGTGCAGCAGAAATGTTTGTCCTTCAGCCTCATGGCTCAGTTCTTGCTCCTGTATGCATTGTCAGCTGTGAGACAGGTGTGGGGATTTCTAAATCACAGCCAATCAACTGAATTGACCACAGGTGGACTCTAATCAAGCTGTGGAAAATCTCAGAGATGATCAAGAGAGATGGGAGGCACCTGAGCTGAATTTAAAGGGTCATAGAAGGAGTCTGAATATCCAGTGTGGTACTTTGGGTTGTCCTTCCTAAATTAAAATCCTGTACTCCTGTTTGTGTTTTGCCATTATGGTCCTTTCAGTGTAGACCGATGATTGAAACAATGAATTTAAATGATTTCAGCTTCAGACTGCGGCGTGACAACATGTGAAAAACCTGTGAGTACTTCCTGCAGACCACAGAGTGGATCCTTGACAGTGATCGGCTGCTATCAGAGACAGAAACTAGTTGAACAGAGGGATGATGTTTTAAATCACATGAGGAGCCAGCTCTTTTTCTCCTTTGTGCTTTTATTGGATTTCACCCTCACCTGCACACTGCACACACCTTCACCACGGCCTGATTTATGACTCTGTGCCAATGTAAAGTAATGTAATCTTTCTTTATGTGTCTGTTGGTCCCCTAATTTTCAGACCTTTAGTTGCTGCCATCTCTGCTTTTAGTCCACCTGATTCATCAAAAGTCAGAATGATTTAGACTTTAGCACTTTCAATTAAATAAGTATGTCACAAAGTGTTTTATAGAGCAATAAAGGACAAAACCCAAACCATTAAAGATAAAAAGAGAAATGAGGCCCACTTATAAAACGTTGGGCTGAAAGTGCGTGTATGTGTGACAGACTCCCGACTCTTCACTTCCTCCCTTTGCACCGTATGCTGTCGATCACTTCTCGCTGACACAGTACTCCATCTCCCAGCATTCCTATGTACGTGTTAAATGAGCTGCCAGTCAGCAGTTTAATGACAGGGCGAGTCCATGGACATAATGGGAGAGCTGATAAGTTAGGGTAGAGTCATCAGTGTGGTGCTGCAGCAGTAACAGCATGGTGCACTTATATAGCGTCTTTCTAGAAGAGGTGTAACAGTTCATTGATCTGGATCAATATATTGATTCAATGATCCAATTCAAAGATGCAAAGTGAAAACGTCGATCTGTATCATCATCCTTAGGTTATGCCTTTGTTTTGAAATTCTGCATCATCATCAGACAGCACCAGACAGATAATGGCGAGCAGCCAAGAGAAGACAATGAGGATAACGTTATTTACACGCGAATAAATCAGTGACGTGTCGTGATGAAACGAACGACTTACATCACTCCTTCTGGTCTTCCTACCACTCAAAGCACTTTCAAACTCTGTGTTACAATGACCCATTCACAGACACATTTACACACCGGTGGCCGAGGCTACGATTCAAGGTGCCACCTGCACCCAACGGACTTGAGTAGCCTTTCTACCCCTGACAACAGCTACCCCATTAACCCAAGACTCAACAACACTAAGTCATGATCTGACAGCACCAAGACCCTGTCCACACGTGTCCAGATGTTTTGATATGGATATTGTTCCCATCTGTTTTAAGAAAAATAATTCTGCCCACACGACCTTTTTTGACAAAATGTCTCCGTGGTGTTAGCTGTCTTCAGCCGTTTCCCCTCATCACTAGGATAGTGAAGTTTATTCATTCATTCATTTTCCATAACCGCTTATCCTGGCACAGGGTGGCAGGGGGGGTGGAGCCTATCCCAGCTGACACTGGGTGAGAGACAGGGTTCACCCTGGACAGGTCACCAGACTATCACAGGACTGACACATAGAGACAGACAACCATTCACACCTACGGACAATTTAGAGCCACCAGTTAACCTGCATGTCTTTGGACTGTGGGAGGAAGCTGGAGCACCTGGAGGAAACCCACGCTGACACGGGGAGAACATGTTGGAGCACCTGGAGAAAACCCACGCTGACACAGGGAGAACATGTAAACTCCTGGCCGGCCGGTGGATTCAAACCCAGAACCCTCTTGCTGTGAGACGACAGTGTTTGCCACTGCACGACTGCACCACCGTACCACACTAGGTAGTGACAGGCTAATTTTACCTTCGTCAAAACACCTACTGGGAACTAATCACCATTGATTCCTGTTAAATACAGGGTGTCAACAAGTGTTTAAATATGATAAATCAATTTAGTGAAAATTATGGCTTTCTGCATATACTCTGAAATAAATGGATGACGATGCTCAGTCAAATATGAGTGATGCTTTGGACACACTAAAGTTGACAACAGTCCCACTCTGGAAAGTGTCCCACCATCTGGTTCGTTCTGTCTTGATCCAAAACTGATGTTTCCGATGGACTTTAACCCGACAACTGTGTTTATCTGTGAAGTGATGCAGCAATACTAACTGTAAGTGTGAAGCAGTCATTAGACCAAGCAGTCATTAGACCACTGGCCATTGTTGTTTCTGACATGCTCATTACACAAAGCAACAATGGGCATGTACGAACTGAGGAGATTACATCATCGTTTCTCAAACGCTCCATTTTACATCCACACAGACAGACAGTAACTGTAGTTTGAATAAATCTGCACCTTAGAGGGCATTTTTAAAAATCAGTGTTTTAGGGACTTAAAACTGTTTGCATGTGGACGAGAGGCCAAAACTCAGAGGAAAATATCTGTTGACATAAAGATCTGTATATGTGTAAACAAGACTTGTCTACTTTGAATTTGGACTATGGGAGGCTTCATGACATGGTCCCATTGTGTTTTCCAGCTAACACCTCCCAGTTCTCATCATCTGCAGCATCTTTGTTCAAAAATATTCAGGCAAACATAAAAATCATCTTCTATTTCACCGTGTTGAAACTTCTATAACGCAATGTTAGAAGCTCTTACGGTGATTCTAACTGTTGGGGAAAAGAGTCAAGTGTTATCTTTCAAATGAGACCATGCATATACATGTACTAAATATGGAACAAGAACAGCTTTAAATGTACTGTGGGTATACCTCGGGTAGGCGTGTTCAGTGAATTTAGGTGAATTTTACAGGACTGCTAAATTAATAAACAGCACAGATATCTGTAAAAATATCTGGCGGTTTGGACTTTGCTGCGGGCGGGAAGGGGCGGCTAAAAAAAAACACTGCGGGATCTTGCTGCACATGCATAAGCGTTTCCACTCTATATTTATTCATAAATGGACAAATATGCCCTGAACCAGCTTTCATACCAATTTGCCGCTTGCTCCATCTGTCTGTCTGTCTGTCTGTCTGTCTGTAAGCTCCATCTGTCATGAGACAAACATGAAAGAAGACGTGCAGTTTATTGTGTTTCACCGGCGACAAGCTGTCATTACGCGACAGCTGCGCGCTCTTTATAACTCACTGTATGAACCTATGTTGCATAATAAAGATTTGCACCCTTGTAATTTTTAACCGTCCCCTCAGTAACTTCATCCTGGTGCCAGGCCTGCCGTAACCTCAATCACTGCGTGATTATATAAAGGTAGAAAAATAAATAAAATACAGAGGAGGAGAATAGAATATGAAACAGCCTTTATTTCATTAAAAACTAAATGAAAACAACGAAATAGGAGCGCTATTCCTGACCAGTGCTCAAAAGACATGCAGACCAGGGAAATGAAACAAACAACCCCATGAATCTCTTTATTAATAGCCTATAAAATGACGTGTTTTCTCCTGCGGGACGGGAGAAGACACAGAATCATTGATCTCTATTATTGTGCAGGCATAAATTCTCAGAGTTTTGCGGGTGCGGGCGGGAGTGGACATACACATTGCGGGAGCGGGCGGGAGTGTAATACACACGTTGCGGTTGCGGGCGGTAATGGTTAGAAATTCAGTGGGAGCTGGCAGGAGCGGGATGAAGAAAACAGTCCCGCGCAAGGCTCTAATTGGATGTTTTCACCATCCAGTCAAAGAGACGTCTCGGCTTTGATTTAGACATAATGACGAGTAACAGGTCGGTTCTAGTACTGAGCTTTATGGGTATGGGAGGGTGCGGGTTTCCAAAAATGGACCTGTGCAGGACTCTGCCCCGAACTATTAGGCAACGTCACATTCACCCTGCAGAGCACCATTGTCTCAAAGCCACAGGTTCACCTCTGTTACATCTGTCTGAACCTCTGTTTTTGAACAAAGTGATTCAGTGAAATAATAACATACTGTGGCTCCTCAGGCGGCACTTGGTGATACATTCATGGCTGGATTTGATCTTTTCATGGGATTTACTAACAGTAAAACAACAGAGAATATTACCAGCTACAGTGGGAATAAAAACCCTGCTTCCCTACCATCTAGTGGTGGCTGTGTTGTGTGTCCACAGCCTGTGCAGTCCAGCAGGTGATGATGCACGACAGTATATCACAGCTGGGTGTGGTCACAACTACAAAACGCTCAGACCTTTTAACCCTCACAGGTCAGTGCAGCACTGCTTCTCCTTCATAACTATTGTGGAGGTGCTTTGGTCCTAAACGTGACAAAGGACACACACACACACACACACATAGGCACAGACACACACATGAATGTGCAGGTTGCCGTGCTTCCTCTAACAATGCAGCATTGTAGTGAGTACAGTAGCAGCAGCAGTAGTAGTGAGCTCCAGGACGGGCTCCTTGCGGCGGATGGACCTCACTGCTTGTGACAAATTGCATGTGGAAGGAAATCTGCAGGGCCCATTGAACTTTAGTATTGCTTTTATTCCTCTGTCATGTTCCCGCAGAGATGAAATGGGATCGGTTTCTTTTTTTTCCCCCCGCTTCGCTTATTCACGGCTCCGTGACCGCCGGTGTGCTGGATAAATGGCCAACGCCGCCTGACAGTCACAGACATTCTTCTCTCCTTTTTTCTTTTTTCTCTTCCTCCCTCCTCTTCTTCTCCTCTTCTAACTCCCCTCCAGATTTCAGGTACTTGAAATGAAGCGGGGAAGAAACGCTGTACATTCCTCCCTGCAGCGGTGCTGTGGCTCAGCAGCTCGTCTGCATTCTTTTATTCCCTAAATGTTGCCGACATGGATCTTTGTGAGACATTTTGCACAACAGAATAGAAAAATTATTCAGGAAAATCACTTTCAAGAATTTTTTTTACATGTTGTCAGCGAATACAGCAGCACTGTGCTACCAGGAGAAAAAAACTCATACTTATTACTTTGTTTTTTTTACAACACCAGTGTGAACGCTTGATGATGGAGAAGCTGACACACCGACAGTTTGATCCAGAGCAAGATATCCCAACAACTACAGGCTAAATCTCCATGAGCGTAGCTGTTGATATTCATTGTTCCTGCAGGATGAAGTTTAATGGTGACCCCTGAGCACCGTGGTCAGGTCAACATTCACCTTCATCTCATTCATCTCTCATTCATCCTTCCCATCTAGTCTCCAGGTGAGGCGCAGTTCATCTTGAATAAGCTTAAGGTCAGAGATGAAGTTGGAAATCCAAGGACATCACATCAAGACACAGGACTAAACAGTTTCAGACTTGTCCTGCGAGCAAACTTGAACTTAAACACAAAAATAACCATTTTAGCTCCGTTACTGTTGAAACTCGTCAGTCGTCAGTTTTTGATGTAACTTGTCACGGTTTTGTCTTTGACTGTTGTGAAAGGGAAATATATTCCCAATGATCAAGCCAGAGGAAAGATCAGAGGGTCACTGAATCATTTTAAATGATCCTCTGGGTGCATCAGAGTCCAGCAGTCTGGTTTAATTCCTGTGAATCTGCACCCGAGGGTTTCTTTCTTTTTGTGACTCAAAAAGGTCTGAAGTTCATTAACGTCTGTTCGTCTCGCTGCAGAACCAACTTAGTCAGTCAGAGCTTTGTAGATAGTATTGATGATGGAGGTTTCATCTTCATGTGTTAGACAGAAAAACAGTGACAGAAAAAGTGTGGATGAAATGGACGCAGCTGTACAAACCAACACAAACAGCTCTTAACCCTTTAAAAAGGATCTCCCGTGGACAGCAGCAGGAGATCAGTGTTTGCATAATCCTGTAAATATCGATCCAAAATAAAAAGCATAATAGCTGGAACATTCATTCGTTTTGCAGCAGAAAGCAAAACATTCTTTCATCATGTCATGACCTTACGTGCAGTGCAAATGTAGTATTTCGCCGTAATTATGCCAGCATTTCCCCAGAATGGTGGCGGGAAGTTGTTTGCATAATTATGTATATATTGATCTGAAATAAGAACCACAACAGCTAGAACATTCTTTCTCTTTGCAGCATGTCATGACCAGGACCAAATACACATCAGCGGACTCATTTTTGTAATCATTGTGCTGCACAGGCACGTCTCAAAGCAGCAGGTTAATTTGGAACTGAAAACGTTTACCTTAGCTGCTGGAAATATTCCAATTATACTTTGATTGTGTTGGGAGGAGAGATGACAAGAACACTGTTGTTGCAGGTTAGCCTCGCGTCACCAGGCTCTTCACCTACGGGGAACAGCCTAGTTTCCATTCACTCTGAATTTTGTCTGGATTCTGGTTTCGGTCTAGAGAGCGGATCCGGAATTCACCAAATTCACCACAGTAAAAGTGTTCACCAAAGTAAAACTTTAAATTCTGGCACACCATTGATTTACAATAAGAGAAAAAGGTTAACTTAATGGCTTGGGGCTTTTCTTGTAAATTATATTCTTTAAATTAAAACGTTTCACCACATTTTTATTAGCTTGGTGCTTTTATTTTGACGGAAAGGCGCATCCATCGAATTCCGGATCCTGTCTCTCTCGTTCTGGTTCCGGTTCCTTACCAAAACGGCCACTAAACGGCCCCAGACTAGTTGCAGGTAGTTGTACCAAAACTTAAGCTCTACACTGGTTAAACAACCCAAACTGGATTTGACTGGTGGACAGCTGCAGACACAGAGAAGTGATGAAGCTTGTTGTTGGATATGTGGGGGATGAAATGTTGCTCCACGAGTGACTCTCCGTCTTTCAGGCAGGTCTTTGGGAAAATACTGGTCACAGGCAACTAAAGACTTCCAGGAAAAAAATTAATTAATTTAAAAAGTAATTAGCCTAAGTTACACTTAGCAGTGATTACCCTGACATTCACACAGAGGCACACGTCTGAATATTGGAGAGATATGTAATTATGCAATTAATTATGGGGTGTAATGGAGAACAAATATAACAAGAAGTGTAACAAATCACTGTTGGCATGGAGAAATAAGTAAAGTAATGCTATGACTCTTGGAAAGAGTAACGAGTAATGAGTAATATATTACATTTTTAGAGTAACGAGCACAACACTGGTTATACAAAAATGTGCAGTGGCGCTGGAGGAATGAATGACGTATCCCATCAAAACGCCTTTGTCCTCTGCTGATAAAAATGAACATATCTCAAAAAAGAAACAATGCACATTATTCATAAAACATCTGGAGTGTTCAGAAATGTTTTGTTTATATCTCTACATTTAAAAATGTTTTGTGTTTTTATTTTGTAAAATCTGATGGAAAAAACAGTATTTTTTTTAATTTAAAGACACAAGTTTAATACTTCATTAACTATTATGGGTTATTGATGAACATAGCCATTTAGCTTGGCTTGTACAGATTTTAGGGATATGAAGCATTTGAAGATACTCAAAGAAATTACATCACAATAAGCTTGAATACAAATGTCGGCCCTGGCGGACTATTTCTGTTGCAGAGTTCAAAAGGTTAAACCAGTGCAAATTAGATCAGAGTCAGACTGAATATTAAAGTGAGCTATGTGCACACACACACACACACGCACACACACACACACACACACACACACACATTTGCTGTCACCACATCTTATTCCTGAGTGTTGGATGCAGAGACAGACATTCATGTCTTTAACATCTGCAGCTTCTCCTGCTGATCTTGTTCTTTCTTTGCTCTGAGACAAAGACGAGTAACTTTAGATTGAGATAATTTGCTGAGACACTTGATGCTCAGCTCGGCTGGTGACTCAGCAGCAGAGACTCTTTCAGCTGTCAGCCATGTCGTCACGTTGAGCACACAGAAGCAAACAGCGGCTTATGAAACCTGTTGGCTCAGAAACACTGAGAGCAGAGCGTGTTTGGAGCCGAGCAGGGTGGATGGAGTTGGGAATGTTTGTTGGTGCTGTGCAACAAACAAATCAGCCGTTCAGGTGCTGCCCAGGAAAATAAAGATGAGCCACTTAACAGCCACTGAGCTGTTTAATGAGAAGCCCCGCTGCTCGTTAATAAGGACACGAAGGAGGAGCGCCGCCCACTGCTCGCTAATGAGCGGTGAGCTCATCATCGAGCAGGCGGAGGCTGGACAAGACGAGGCTGTCTGCGGGGGGCTCAGCGGGGGGCGTGGCCACCAGGCCTAAGCTAATTGCAAAGTTAAGAGACAGCGGGAGTCTGTAACGTGTTGTTGCACTTTTCCTTTTATCGAACAGGGCGCTATTGATCGGGCGTGTTGTTTATTTGTACAGATGGAGGTGTGGTGCGTTTCTCATACAAAGGTTATCAGGTATTGATGAGGGAGCTGATGGGTTGTGGCCTTTGGCTTTGCAGCGCTCTGCAGCGCCGACGGAAAACTGAAGAGGGGAAGGAAACGCCAGCAACACACCACAGTAGGAATCCTCCACAGAGCAGCCTGCAGCATGAAGTTTATTCTCTTTATTAGGTGGTACAGTGAACGCCATCAGAGACACTGACCTGTGGGTTTTATATCTGTGACAGTGATGAAGTCAACACGCTGCAAACATACATCACACGACATTTAAATTTCATGTTTGTTTGTTTTTTTCAATTCAGACTTATTATCTTCAGATCTGACATTAAAACAACACTGTGTTTGGATCTGCTGTTTCTCTAGCACACTTATATTCCTGGCAGCGGGACAAGACTTTTAAACAGTGTCAGGAGGGGAGATAAATTTACAGAATACATAAATGAGTCAAATGTGAATAAAGGTCAGAAAGTTACACTGGATTTTGTTTTTGGCCCGTCGAATGTGTCTCAGAGTGAAGGAGCTGCACGGGGGACTCGTGACCTCAGAGTTTCTGAAATACTGGCTGCAGTCCTGCAGAAATACAAATAGATAATCAGAGTTTAAATTTCATTCCATCACTGGGGTCTGGCTGTTGTACAGTTTTGTCTGAATATAAATTAACAGATTTTAAAAACTCTTCTAAAAGTCTGAAGAGATGGACTAATGTTCGGACAGTGAGGCTGCTCCAGGATCAGACTACAGCACAGTGTCTTCACCACAGGTGTGGACTCGATGCATGGCTTTAATTTAATGGCTTTTGACTCAACAAAATTAAAGAGACTTGCAACTCAACTTGGACTTTCACACCAGTTACTTGTCACTTGAGCCTTGACTTGAGAACACTTGGTACCTTTTCCCAAGCATGAAGGTTAAAAGGGATGTTATTTAAAAAGCGTGCCACCAATCAATTAATTTCCTTTCATTTCTTTTATTATCAGTATTAATTCCCAGCAATCCGACACTTAATTCCCCAGATCCACTTAGTTTGAACCGACCTGACAGCATGCAATCAAGCTGTAGCTGTCTCTTTGTGGTTGTTTTGCCTGTTTTGTAGTCATTTTGTGTCTCTTTGTGGTTGTTTTGTCCCCTTTTTGTCGTGTTTTGTGTCACTTTGTGGTTGTTTTGTCCCCTTTTTGTTGTGTTTTGTGTCTGTTTGTGGTTGTTTTGCCTGTTTTGTAGTCATTTTGTGTCTCTTTGCGGTTGTTTTGTCCCCTTTTTGTCGTGTTTTGTGTCTCTTTGTGGTTGTTTTGCCTGTTTTGTAGTCATTTTGTGTCTCTTTGTGGTTGTTTTGTCCCCTTTTTGTCGTGTTTTGTGTCACTTTGTGGTTGTTTTGTCCCCTTTTTGTTGTGTTTTGTGTCCCTTTGTGGTTGTTTTGCCTGTTTTGTAGTCATTTTGTGTCTCTTTGTGGTTGTTTTGTCCCCTTTTTTGTCGTGTTTTGTGTCTCTTTGTGGTTGTTTTGCATCTGTTTGTGGTTGTTTTGTCCCCTTTTTGTAGTGTTTTGTGTCCCTTTGTGGTTGTTTTGTCCCTTTTTGTAGTGTTTTGTGTCTGTTTGTGGTTGTTTTGTCCCTTTTTGTTGTGTTTTGTGTCTCTTTGTGGTTGTTTTGCATCTGTTTGTGGTTGTTTTGTTCCCTTTAGTAGTAGTTTGGTGTCTCTTTGTGGTTGTTTTGCCTGTTTTGTAGTCATTTTGTGTCTCTTTGTGGTTGTTTTGTCCCCTTTTTGTCGTGTTTTGTGTCTCTTTGTGGTTGTTTTGTCCCCTTTTTGTCATGTTTTGTGTCTGTTTGTGGTTGTTTTGTCCCCTTTTTGTTGTGTTTTGTGTCCCTTTGTGGTTGTTTTGCCTGTTTTGTAGTCATTTTGTGTCCCTTTGTGGTTGTTTTGTCCCCTTTTTGTCGTGTTTTGTGTCTCTTTGTGGTTGTTTTGCATCTGTTTGTGGTTGTTTTGTCCCCTTTTTGTTGTTTTTTGTGTCCCTTTGTGGTTGTTTTGTTCCCTTTAGTAGTAGTTTGGTGTCTCTTTGTGGTTCTTTTGCCTGTTTTATAATCATTTTTTTGTCTCTTTGTGGTTGTTTTGCCCCTTTTGTAGTGTTTTTGTCTCTTTGCCATTACTTTGCATCTCTTTTTGGTCATTTGAGTTGCCTCCTGGTTGTCACGCGTTAATTCAAGTGACATTTTGCAGGTGAAGAAGATGTAATCCATTCATGATTTGATGTAATTAATCTCTCTGGTACTGTCTGGACAAACAGTGCACAGTCACTCTCATTATGTAATGCTGTAGTTTCAGTGAAAACTATGGAAGTGGGTCACAGTCTCCTGTGGACTCTGTGGGTTCAGTGCCTTGCGCAAAGGCACCTTGAACCGTCGACCTTCCCGTTGCCGTCCTCCCCGCCCGGCCGTGCTGCCGTGCGCCGGGCTGCGGTGCCGAGCAGAGCTAGGTCACCTCCAGGAGCGCCGATGTTGCTGTTTCTCCTCCCCATCCGTCTTACGGCCTCAGCGATGGAGGCGATGCGTCTCCCGTGTCGAACAGGTGAGCACAGCTATGCATTACAAGTGCCGAGCCGCCGACCCCGGGGGACGCAACATATACACACCCACACATACACACGTACACCACCGCACCAGCTGGCTGCCTGGAAAAAAAAATAAACAGCAGCTTCTGACAGAAAATTATCCCCTGAACAAGGACGAGCTGAGAGCACGTTTATTCTTATATAATGTACAACATGCTGTGTGTTTGTTCTGCTGCATCAGGTTTAAAATTAAATATCATGACAGGGAAGGAAGCACAGGCTCGTCATCATCTGCTGCTGCTGCTCACTAACAGCTGAAACCTGAGCTCCTAACTCATTTACCAAAATGCTTCCTGTCAGTGGAACTTCTGCTACTTTACTTGATTATTTCCACTTTGAAGAGTTTATTCGTTTCCTCCAACACATTTCAGAAGGACTCTATTTATAAGAGCTGGAGTTAGTTGGTACTTTGGAGATATACATTCAAGGAATAACATTTCAGACAGTCAACCTACAAGAACCCGACGATCTTAGCCTCACTTTGTGGACAGTTTTCTGGCTCTGGCACAAGAAGATTATCCTAATCCTGCCTCAGTGTCTGATTGGCTCTGTTGTTCTCCAGCTGAGTAAACAGCTGTCAAACCTATTAAAAAAATGTGGCTGGCAATAGCTTCTTTGTATGTGACGTCATACATCAGTGTGCTGTGCAGGAAGAGGACAAGCAACTGGAAATCAAGACAAGCTGTTATATTTGGTCAAGCTGGGAACAAACAAACTTAAGTACCGAAAATATCAGAATGTAAAGTGGAGAAGCAAAAAAAAAAAAAGTCACTAAGAAACAGCGTCAAATGTGGATCAAAAACCTCTGTCTTCAGTCTGGAGGAGCAGAGTCAAATAATGTCAAACACACACATTGCAACGCATTCTCACACAACAGTTTTAATAATATCCTATGAATTTGTGCACCAAAAGTGACCATATGTCCTTAACACACACTTACGTAATTAATGTTAAGTTATTGAGGTTAAGACTAGAAAAAGCAACATGGTGATGACTTATCTTAAAATGACTCAGAGTTCACTTCAAAGTTCACATGGATCCAGAAACGCGACTCCAGGTGAAAGTCCAATTTTTTGTGAAACATCCACCACCCCAACCTGCCTCCTTACAAGTGCTTAGGACTGCTTCCTCGTTTACTGCCGTCAGCACGTTGGTCACGTGATCACAGCCTTTCAAAATCCGTGGATATGTACGAATTTGGGAACATTGCTTTTTGTATGAAAACAGCCGGCACTTTGTGACAGATCTCAGGTCAGAAGGACCAAAGTAAATACGAAGTTGCTCCTGATCAAGTTAAGGCCGATTCATGCTCAACGTTAGATATGTACATGGACACAGATGGAGCCTTGTGTCTGCACCCTGGGTTCATTTCATCTGTATTTGTGCATGCTCTCTAAAAGCTTAGAGTTACGGATGAAACTCGGTACCCTCTCCAGTGCCACTGGAGATCGTGGGGGCAGGGTTGTTCAAGTGAGATATGACCAGAGGAGAAGAGGACATTCAAAAATAGTGGAACAGAATGAATCGGTAACAGTGAAAATAATTCTCTGTCCAAATGTCAAGTGTTTATTGGTCTCAGAGATGGCTGCCATCTACAACTCTGCCTCTGTTAAAAGGTACATTATTACAACTTCTCCCACTGTGGCCATGTTTGTTGTTGTCAAAAATGATTGACTCTGCCTTCTGGTGCCATCGGGTGGATGTATCTGTCAGTGTTGGGCAGTAGCATCACTACAAGTAGTAGTAGCATGGTAACATCCACAAAAGTTAAAAAGTTACAAACTCTTTTTCCAGGAAATGCTCTGAAGTGCAGCAGACTTTTTTTCTGCGGAGATCTGGATAAAAGTAAGGATAATAAAACTGAGGATAAGTCATGTGACCGACGCCAGCACCACACCGAGGCATGTAGACAAGAGAGGCACTTCCTGTATGACATTGCATACTAATCCTTCAGGTTAGGCCCACCCTACTCTGCCTCTGATTGGCTACATTGCACTTCTTGACACATCTCTCATGTATCTCGTCCATAGACTGTATATATTTAGCAGATTTTCAGCGGACACCAGAGAAACAGACACAACAAGAGCTGAGAGACAGAGAACAGAGAGGGACACACTGACATCATGTGTTATCTGCAGGACATGCTCATGTTCTAATGTCCCAAAAAAAAGAAAAGTTTTCATTTAGCTCTCTGATTTTTATTGTTTATATTACTGTCTTTTATTTATGATGGTTTTATTGACTAAAAAATATATTTTGGAATTGTGTTTTTGAATTAGTGACAGAGCCAGAGAGCCGACTGAAAGAGGCAGAGACAGAGAAATGCATAAAGGAGGAAGAGGAGAGAGAAAGACGAAGCGCAAAAGGCCGACTGATGATGTCATGTTATTGGAGGACATGTTCAAATGTCACAGAAAAGAAGACATTTTTATTTAAGTCTGTTATTTTATAATAAACAGCGCATTTGACAAAGTAAAAAAAATGCAAGTAGGAAGCTTTTGCCATTTTCTTGTAGCTCAGTTTGCAACATCTCTCTGGGGATATCTTTAACGTAGAGGAACTTTATTTAGATTCAGAGTCGCTGCTAGCTTAGCTCACTACATTTTCCAAGTTGCTTGCCCAACACTGGTGTCTTTGCCAACATAACGGATGTGGGCAGTGACGGTTCCAATGTTTAAAATGAACACATCTATTTTTGTGAGTAAAGGAAGTTAAAATGAGCCCTCAGAAAACCATGACCTCATCAAGTCAGATCAGCAGAAAAACAGGTGATGACCTATTTTGATTATCAGACTCATTAATTAAGTAAAATTTCAAACATTTTTGGGTTCCAGCTTCTCCACTGTGAAAACGTCTCTGTTTCATTGTGATGTATGAGGTTTGTTTAAGACTGTTGGTGAAACCAATAAACAGCTCGGGACACATGATGTTTGTAAATCGATAGTGCAAATGATTCAGTGATGAATTAAAAAAGCCTCTTTAGTAAATGAGCCTGTGATGATAATAATTCCTGGCTGCAGCCTTAAGAACAGAAGAACCTGAGTGTGCGAGGAGGGAAGTTGTGATTTCTGGGTTAGAGGATCCTCTGAGCTTCAGAGGGTTTTTTTCTGTGTTCTGCACGAGTCAGCATTGGCCTGAATTCCAACAATATCGCCCTGAAGGATGTAATACCAGCTGGTGCAGTGAGAGCTATCCCCCCTGTATGATATTGCACACAGAAAAGTCATCGGGCTCAGCCCCCGACAAGCACCTGTATTCGATTTCTCATCTCGACTCGGCGGAGAGCTCTAAGCCTTGTTCTCGCTGGCACTAATCCTCGCTAGAAAACAGCTTTCAGAGGATTAGCATCAAGGGGGGCAGAGCGGCGTTCGGCAGCGGGGGAGCCATGCTTCCCCTCTTCTTCTTCTACTTCTTCTTTCCAGCCTCTTTCCTCTATAAGTTAACCTCACACACACGGCTTGACTTGACTCTGAAAGTCTTTGACCTTCCGCCTGGTTTCCTTCCCGTCGACCCCCAGTGGCCTCCATTAAAGCTCAGTGCTCCCCATTGACATTCAGTTAAAACTCCCCCCGGGTTCTTCCCCCTTCACGCTGCAGCGCAATAACTTAACCGTGTAATGCCACGTTATCTGGGGGAACTGGGCGACACACACACGGCCCACATGCTGAACTGGACTTGACCTACTGTGGTAAGCTACTGTATCTTGTTAAAATAAAAAAGCTGGAGGTAGAGCGGTGCAAGGCCGCGAGGTGTGCAGGTCGAAAGAAAGGGGGAAACTAAAGCCTAATTCCTGCTGCAGGCGATGCATGGATGGATATCAGACAGAACACAGAGAGCCGTCCTGGCTGTGAAGAAACACGGAGAATAACACCAGCGCTCAAGGCCTCTTATAGATGCTGAAGGAGTGAAATAATGTAAGACGGTGTTTTTTTTTAAAGCAACAATTCAGTTTGTGTGAACAAAGAGAGGATTATTCTGCATGGTGATGAGAGGAAGCTGCTGGAGGCCACAGCTCCTGCAGCGAACACAGAGCCAACAACTTTTGTGGAGATGGTAAATTTAACTTTCTCCTCCAATTTTTTTTCCTCCTTTTATGTTTGTTTTTTTTTCTTCCCCCTAAACCTCTGCAAATATTTCGTTCTAATCATTGGCTTTGATTCCATTCCTCCCTCCACAAACAGCGAGCCGTTCACTTAAGTGCACTGAGAGAGATGAAAGCCGGTGCATCCGGGCAGGGATCAAAAAAAAAAAGATGCTTTTTCCCCTCAGCTTCCAAATTCCTGCTGGTTGTGACAGAGTTGTAAATACCCAAGATAAAAGATGGCTCTGCCTGCTTGTACTTAACATTCCCATTAGACTACCAACAATGGCTGCCTTTGTGTGCTCTCATGTACAGATACGAATGAAAATTCCTTTGCCTCCAGTACTTTGCAAAACACAATTCAATCATAGAAAATTTTGGGAAAAAAAAGAAAGAAAGAAGAAAATAGAAAAGCAAGCTCGGTGATCTGAGGAACAAAAGCAGGCGATGTTTTGGGAACTCTCGGAGGTGAGAGCTAAAGGAAGGATTTGGTTCAGAGAAAGATGAATGAAGAAGTGACGACGGGACTGTCTGTTGTTAGCAAAGGCTGTGTTTAAGGAGCTGCAGGAGGCCTATTAAAGAGTCAACAGCCCCATCTGAACTTTTTAATGAGCCGATGCTGATGAGTGAAAATGTAACTCACAGAGTTGAACTGATGTGGGCGCCGACCACAACTGCAGATTCAACAGAGGAAGGAAATCTGCCCGCTGTCACATGACCACAATGCACAGGAAGGCAGGATTGTCAAAGAAGAAAGTCCAACAGTTTGGGAAATCTTGAAATCTCCGCTTCGTTTTTCTATATCCAGGACATCATTAGCTTAGCTTAGCACAAAAATGCGAATGACGCTCCATCAAAAGGAAAAAATAAAAACCTTTCAACACAAAGAGTGTCTCATTTATTATTTAATTAACATTTTTTCAGATGTGAAATGAATCTGACGTGAGGATGGAAAATCAGATATGGTCACAGTTTCATGCACCACCACCTAGTTTTATATCCTTAAGTTTAGGCAACAAAAGTATGTGGTTAGGTTCAGAAAAGAGCATCATTGGCTTATATCACGTACAGGTGTTACTAACTTAATTTAGTGCATGCACAGATTTGTACACTGGGCAACCAAACAACCACTCCACAAGCACATGGCACATGAGACAGCTCCTCAGATCAAGACTCATCTAAAGGAGAAGGGACACTCCTTCAACGACAGCAACCTTCACATCTTGGCCTGAGAGGACAGATGGTTTGAGAGAGGCGTGAAAGAAGCCATCTACGTCAAACAAGAACAACCATCATTAAATACAGTCTTGAGATCCCTCCCCAGACGACTTAACACCCATTCACACCTGGACCCATCTAACCCTAATAGCCCCTTTTACACTGCTAGCTGCGAGCGTTTAGACACACAGAGCCGGATTGGCGAGTTGATTCGAGGTGCCCAATTTTCCGCCTTGTAGGGTAGACATATTGAAGGAACCCTTTTAGTTTAAAAAGACCGAGGCGGCCTTCCACAACAGGAGGGGCTGTTGAAGACTTGTGGGAGGAGCTGTTGAATAAACAGGAAACAGCTGATAGCAGGAATTAGCGAGCAGCTAGTAGCAAGAGGGAAACACAAACCTGACAGACACTGTAAAGATGAGCAACTGGGGAGACAAGGATATTGCGTGCCCTCCTTGTCCTCGCAAACGAAGAGGCCATTAACCGTCAGATGACGGGGACGGTGAAGAACGGGCCGACTTATGAGAGAATTGCCGAAGGACTGACCAGCCGCGGCTTCCCTCCCACGTCACTGTTTATGTCACACGCTGAGCTACACATTTTGTTACTTGCTCACGCCCCCCATTGCCCCGAAAAAGGAGCATTCTAGGCGGCATTTTGCTGTACTCCCCGATTTTGTTTTTATACTGCCAATGCTGAAAAAGGACTGATTGGGCTTTCCTGCAAATTTGCACAATTCCTATCTAAAAAGCGCTAGTGACACGCATGATGGCCGGGTGGGTCAACGACTCACGTGACCCTAACTACTCTGAAAATCAGAGGTCACATGTGACCTCACACCCACACAGGGTTGAAAGCCTGCAACTCTGCATCAGTCCATTAGAACTGAAGAAGCTTCTTGGATGAGCGGTGAAACGTCTCCAAGAAACTTAAGCAAGTCCAGTTCCCTACGATGTAGCACTTAGGATTACCATGACATGGATGACTGAGAATCTTTACCAACATGTTACTAACTTCGAGTACTGTAATGTTGCATACTTCACTAGCATACTATGCTACGTTATTAATGTAACTCCATTGACTTTTGGTTTCACACAGGAAACAAACAGCTTAGAATTCAACAATGTTAGCAAACAATTACTGCATCCAACAGCTTCAGTCTAGGCACAAACACCACCTGGTTATGTTCAGGAAAAGGTCATGCTTTTGCATAAAATAGTGGCACAGTCCACACTGGAAACACAGTGACTAGTCGCTAAAAAAATATGCACATTTGGTGTCTAAAAACCCACTGGAAACACAGTGATGACTCACCATAATTTTTTAATTTTCAGCAGTGTTCTGCCTCTTGGTCTCTACCAACTCCTGAACACAATCTGTTTCTTTAGCTGGTAAATGCTCCACTTTCTTCACCAGCAACCAAGTCACCAGAATAAATGTTGGTTATGTCTAATAAAGATCATGTTTTGGTCTGAAATACCCAGTTTTTGTGGAACAATCACCGCTGGAAATACAGTGACAGGTTACTAAAAAATAGTCACCTTTGGTGTCTAAAGAGCCGCTGGAAACACAGAGATGACTCGCTAAAAAACGACCGGTTTTGTTGGTCTTGAGCAGTGTTCTGCAGCTTGGCGGGCGTCTCTCCTCTGTGTCACTCCATCTCCATCTTCTCCACCTCCTGATGACAAAGTCACTCTATAAACACTGATATCATATCTGTGAGCTGTACAAATGTAACCTAACTGTGGTTTACAGAAATGTACAATGCCAACATTTTCTCCTGGTGACTGGACTGTCACCAGCTCGTCTCTAACTGTGTCTGCTGTTTGTTGCTGAGCAGGTAAAGTACAGTGTCTCAGTGTCTGCAGTGTGGTCGTTAACAATGTTCTTAACAGACAAGGACAGACAGCGAACAAGACAACTCAATGATGCTTAGAGTCACGGTTAGCACAGGTTACAATGGTTACGTCTTCAACCGGCGAGGAGGCTCTTAGAAGATGACGTGATAATTAGAGCTCATTGTTTCCGAAAAGATCTGAACAATAGTGCACATACTGAGTATGTAGTGTATAGGATGGGATTTGAGATACAGTGCAGGTGATATAGAAAAACTATTAAGTGGGCCTTGAGTTTGAATGGTAGCACGAAGAATACCTTCTCACAACTCCTCCCCACGAGACACGACTGAGATTTAATGTCACATTCGTACAAAAAATGCATGGCTTTCTCAGTGTTTGTGTGTGTGTGTGTGTGTGTGTGTGTGTGTGTGTGTGTGTGTGTGTGTGTGTGTGTGTGTGTAAGTAATTGGTTTGTGTGGGTATATTATTTTTATTATTTTATATCATTTTTTAGCACAAAGTCCAGTTAATTACATCCACTTACAGCACTTCTATTAGTTATGAAAACATTGTAATTGCAATTGGAAACCCAACAGGTTACTCAGTTATTTGGAAGAGAAAATTGAGGTGAGCATCAGAATTATTACACAAACTGTTCATGGCAAATATTCATCACTGTTTAATGACCAACTTCTTGCTTTTTTGCATAATAAGGGATTATCACCAACATTCCAGACTTACGTACTTTCAGTAGTTGTAAATAAAGTAGTTTAGATATATTTTTTAGTTATTTCAGATCCAAGCTTTTATTTTGGTGAATATAATGTAGTTATTACAAAAAGGACTGATGGTGAACACAGGTATAAATATAGCCAAAAGTTCCATGGTTCTTTAAACTTGAAAGCTGGGTCGGATCAGGACCTTTGACAGTTCACGAAGCCTGCGTTAAAGATAACCAAGAGGTTTTCTGATGTTCAGACAGATGCTCATTCATTAAGGTGCAGATCTCTCCTCGGCCACTTTCTTCTGTGGAAACACTGTTGCTTCCTTTTGGTCGACTGTGGAAACATTTTGGGGCGATGCTTTCTGGGCTTCGTTTAAAAAATCCATGGAGGTTGGTGATGTTTGAACAAACTGCTAATGTATGGTTGAATTACGCGAAAGGCCATTGCAGTTGTTTGGAACTGGTGGTGTCCCCTATTGAGCGATTCCAAAATAATTTTACACCCGTGGTTCAAACATTATAATTTAACATCCTAGTCCATACCCATTGGTAGCTTTGTCACCTTCTACCTATGCCAGTCCTCAATGCCTATGTGCAGTTTCACATAGATTGACCACGTCAGTGAGTAGAAAAACGTGGGACAGACAGAATGACTGACTGACAGAATGACACACTGACAGTTTCCGTGATTATGTACAGCATACCATACCATGACTTAGTCATACCAAACATTAGAAAACAACACCAACATTGGTCCACAGGGGGAGCCACAGCGATCGGTCGCATTTTAGCCATTTTGAAGCATTTTTCTGTTGATATAGCGCCACCCAGTTGCCAATTAGAGTTAAATTTCTCCAGTCACCTTGAGGCGTCCTGTTCTACATATCTACCAAGTTTAGTAAAAATCCATATGGCGGTTAGGCCTAGATAAGAAATGAGCTCTCTAGCGCCCCCATTTTGTTTGATGGGGTCAATAATGGAGGGGTCCCCTCAGATTATGTGTGGTCATATGCCTACAAAGTTGCGTGGTGATGGGTGAAACCCTTGAGATGTTATACACCTTTATGTGATGAGCCACGCCCTCCGCAATATTCATTGCCTTATAGAAGCTCAGTTTTAGTAAGTTTTCCAACTTTTGCCAAGAGGGAACTTTAGATATTGGTCCCTAGATTATGTTCACCCAGTTTCATGCAGATCACTCAAACTTCCTAGGAAGAGATCCATTTGAAGTGTTTTTCAAAAAATTCAAAATGGCGGAAAATCTATATAAGCGGAAGTTATGGGTTCTTGAGGCAAATGTGTTCCTCATGAGGAGAGGCATCTCTGTGCAAAGTTTCATGTCTCTACGACATACGGGGCATGAGATATGCCCATTCAAAGTTTGACATTTCAGTCGGTTGCTATAGCGCCCCCCTTTGGCCAATTGATGTAATATTGCTTACAGTGAGTCAGTGAGGAGAAAAACGTGGAACAGACACACACACAGAGTTTTCGTCATTATATAGTAAGATACTTTTATCCATTTTTTAAATTTGTGGCACTTTAAGGGTATGATTCAGGTTCTTATGTGGACATTTCCTACAACTGTTGTGACGATTGTCTCAATGGTTATAGAATAAAGTCCATTTATGTGCTGAGCCACGCCCTCTCTAAAGTTCATTGGTCATTATTATCAAAACACAATGAGATATCAACAACCTTTTGATAACTCTGGTGAACTCTGATAAGTTCTGTCCAAAGATGATCCACAGGAAATTTGATATGAATCAGACCTATGGTGCGGAAGATGTCTAAAAAAATTCAAAATAACACAACATTTTTACGTGATGCCTTCATGGTTCTTGTGTCAAATTTCAAGTCAATCAGACTTTCACTGTGAAGGGCGTGGCCTTTCAAAAATCGAACTTTTGGGCCTTCATTTAGCGCCCCCAACTCACTAACTTCCAATCATTGGTAGAAATTTTCAGTGTCTACAATGCACCATCTCACAGGACATTGCGAAAACATACCTGAAGAAAAAAGAAGTCAAAGCAAAAACAGTCGTGTTTCAGCTCTTCGGGTTTGAACCCCTGATAAACAGGAATGATCCTTTAACGTGTGGTTATTACATCACTCTCCCTCCCTGCCACTCTGCAGACAGCTGTGCGGAGCTTCTACAGCTGGTTTCCTGTACGGTTGCCAATCGTAAATTTAAGCTTCTTGCAGAGTGTGAGAGTGTCCGTTAAACCCCTCAGACTGTAAAATGAGAATGTAACGGGCCATTCTGTGCTCCAACCTCACACACTCGCACTGTAACCTGTGCACTGCACTTTAAAGTGGCTGGATGAAGCTCCTGCCTTTACTTTGCATTCTGACACTAACAGGTCTGCAGAGTGTCGGCGCCGCGGGCAGGCCGCTGTGTCATCAGTGGGCAGGAAGTGAAGGAGGAAACAGTTCTGTGGAGGAGAGGTGACAGAAGTGAGAGACGAGGTGAGAACATTATGAAACTAATCACCAAGACGGCAAATGGAAATGTCTGCTGGTCGGCTGGAGAGGAAGGAAGGAAGTCGACGGTTTGGCTCCCTTCCTTTCTTCTCTACGGTCATGTTTACTTACATTCCTCCTTTTTTTCCTCCCTGCATCCTTCATTCTTTTCCTCTTCTGCTCCACTCCATCCTTTTACTTCCTTTACTTCCTCAACAAACAGCTTCCTCGCTTCCTCTTGCTTCTCTCCCGTGTCGTCTTCCTTCATTACCCCATCTTTTCCATCCCTACCTCCTCCTTCCTTCTGCTCACTTATCCTCCCTCTACATGTCTCATTTTGTAGTCCCTTCTCTTCCTCCCTACTTCCTTCTTTCCTTCCCTACTGCCTGCTGTCTTTTCCTTTTCCTCTTTTTCTTCTCTACCTCCTCATATTCTTCCCCAGCTTCTCTTTTCCTTCCCTGCTCTCACCTTTCCTTCACTGTTCTTTCCCTCTCTTCTCCTTTGTCTTCCTGTTTCCTTCTGTCATTCACTACCTCCTTGTTTCCTTCTGTAACTTCTCCTTTACTTCTCAGACTTCTTTTCCTTCTCCTTCACTAATGCCTCTTTTCCTTCCTAACGTCCTGCTCCTCCTACCTTGTCCTTTGTCTTTAACTTTCGTTCATCTTTTCTTGCTTCCTTCTCTCCACTTTAACTTTCATCTGTTGTTTCCTACCTCCTTTCCTTTTTACGTCTCTCCTTCCAGTGTCCCTCCCTCCCCCTGTGCTTTATCCTTCCTCCTCTTTTCTCTGTCTTTTCCTTCTTTATTTCAATCTGTCCTTCACTCTATCCTCATTTAACCTCCAACTTTGTTTCTGTACCCTGTCCTTTCCTTCCCTACCTCTCTGTTTCCTTCCTTATACCTTCACTTTTCCTTCAGTAATGCCTTTGCTTCAGCACTTCCATCCTTCACTTTTCACTTCCTGGTTCCTTGTGTCCATGGCCACACACTCCTTTCCTTCACAACCTCCTTCATTGGTTTAACAGCAGATCTTTGGTCTCAGGTTCAGTTCCCTTTTGTCTCCTTCCTTCCTCCCTTTCCTTCCTTAGTCCTCATTACTCTCTGGTAGGAGATGAGTGTGAATGAGGGAAGGAAGAAGGCCAGCAGAAGGAGGGAAACAAAAAGAAGGGAACCCTCCCCACTTTGCTCCACCCTGGCAGCTGATGACGGGAATCCCAGAGAGCATGCTCGGCCTCAGCAGCACCGGCTGGTCGGACACGGAGATAGAAGAGACGCCCTGGTTTTCCAAAGGCACCGAGCTGCTTGCCGCCCTCCTCTCAGCGGGGACCCGGGTGACCCTGCGGAGGTCGATGTGGGTGACGAGCGAAGGGGCTGAAAAATGTTCTCCTGTCTGTGAGGCGGAGGAGAAAAACACACACACACGGGGATATGAATTATTATCAGTTCTGTTGATTGAGCTTATTTGGGTCTCCTCGTATTTCCGCACCGTCAGCTGTTCGTGTTCGGAGGGGGATTTGATGACAGGTAATAAACTGCACCTGCTAAATAAAGCTCCACCTCCCCTCCACCCCTCCCCGAATGGCAGGACAGTACATCTTCCCATGCTTACCTCAAGGCTTTATGAACTGGACAGCTTTGCTAATTTAGCATACTTTTAAAGGTCATGAGCTAATTTCAGAGGGTGGCGTGTTGTGACGTCCGGTCGACCTTGATCATCTGATTCTTTTCTTCTCCTTCTTCTGTGCTGTCAGCTGCTGCACACCCACTGCTGCCCCGTTACAGGATATTTAATACCTGATAAGCACCATTAAGCACTCTTTTAATGAACACTGTGTCATTAACTCAAACACTGTCAGGTAGAGTGCTAATTGGAACTTAAAATGAAGCAAAGCGTCATATAATAAGTTGACACTGGTTATTAACTTCCAATAATAATAACAAAGCTCTGAAATGTGGCTGCTTGTAAATAAATTGGGAAAAAAGCGACAGTTTGCACAGCAGACTGCACATAATGTCTGCTCATAATGAACAACAGGGATTCAACTGACAGTGAAATGGAAATCGGTTTGGGCTTTTTGGCTCCCTGTAATGATAAACACTCATGTGCTTACTTTTTATATTTTTTTGACCTTTATCAAACGGGAGGCCTCAGCTGAAATTAGAAACATACTTTTCTTAAACAACCTGGACAAGACATTAATCACACGCAGCAAAACAAGCTGCAGATCAACATACAGACCATAGATCCAGTCAGTGTTTTAAATAACTGCTGAATAGAAACCTCCCGATTCATGTATCTAACAGCACTGAGCAGACGCTGCCTCAATTAGTTCATTTTTAGCCACCTAAAAAAATCAATATATTTAGGTGCACACTGCACTTAGAATATTTTCACTGCTTTACCTTAATGTCCAACAGCCCTGTCCAATGAGGAACTGAAAGCTCCAGACTCCACTGACAAAAACAATAATTTTACTTTGCAGAACACTGGAGTTGCTGGTCTACCGCTGCCTCGCCCAGTTCGTGTGTAAAGTTAAAGGGAAATTTCGGTTTATTTCAACTTGTCTCCTATCGTCCTAAATTTGTTTCAAGTGACTAGTGACATAAAAATAATAGTTAGCATGTTAGCCGTTAGCCTAGATACAGCTGGGGCGCATAGTAGCGTCAGACCTGTTAAAACGTAAGTGAACGGGCAACCTTCAAGTGCAAAGTTAGTCCACTAAACAAGCTTTTTTTCCACAAAGACCGCCTCATATCGTTAGGATAAATGTCAGAGAACATATAGAAAACAACATGTAAACGTGTTGTCTTACCTTACCGGTGTGCTGCCATGTTTGTTTACCATCTAGCTCTGCTTTCCAAAGCGCGGCCGAAAAATCGCGAGAACAAGCAGCGATCTCATACCGTGCCTGAAATCTCGCGAGCTCTAGATAAAGCCCAGCTGGATACTACTCCAGGTGGAGGTGTCTCGTCCTCGGTCACATCCGGACCTTGAAAATAAGGCTGCAACCGGTCCCATTCCTTGTAACAGAGGCATTCCTCTTCTGTGGGCACTGGGGCACAGCATTCACAGGTACACCACCAATCTCCAGAGCTACGCAGCCTTGCAGCAGCCATTCCTTCTCTCTCATCCTCTACCTGTTGCGCCTCTCTCTCTCTCTCCTCCGTTCTTCAATTTCACGAAGCTCTTCCTCAGTGTATTCTAAGGGCGGCCATCGAACTAGAGAGTTGTTAACTAGTTGTTGACTAGAGATGATACGCCGTCTCATGGTGGTCACTTCCTGTCAACGTTACAGATCAGAAGTACAGAGAGTTGTTGACTAGAGATGATGACTGCTGGTGAACAGTGGTCAAACTGTTAATCAAGGCAACACTGATCAAATATGTATCAAGATTATATTACAGCCGTAATGTTGGATTCAGTGGAGCTGAAACAACCAGCCAGAGCAAACTTGTGATGCTTGTGAAACTTGTGACCAGAAAAATCAATCGAAAATCTGCCTATTACATTTTGGTAGTTGGTCTCAGTGGTGAGAAGGCAGTAAAGGTCAGGAGGTCACCAACACCATGAACTCTCCTGTGAGGAGCAGCTAACACCTGCAGCCTTGTTTCATGTACAGCCAATTAGACTGAAGCATCACCCGATCACCTGATCACCTGTCTCTGTGCTGTATGTGTTGGTTATAATGGTGTGGAGCTCCACAGACGGCTCCATTCTGCTGCTGCTGCTGCTGCTGCTGCATTAAAGGACCACGCTGAAGTTTACTGATTAGTCCCGTTAATCTGCTGTAAGCAGAATGTGAACTTGCTGATGGTGACCTCAACCACAGCACTGCTGCTTGTGATGCATTTATGCTCTGATCTGGTCCCAGCGGGGGGAGGTGGAGGGAGGGAGGGGCACCACATTGTGGACAAACCATCATAAAGGGCGATTGTGCAGCTCTCAGCTCCCTGCTGACCTGCAGACCTTGATCAGTGCTCGGGGCGATTCATAACAACACGCAGGCAGGTCATTATACACGAGGGATACGACTGATGACAACACACAAACAGATCAGCAGCAGAGGTCAACAGGAAGCTCGCCCTCTCAGCTATGGACTGAGGTCAAAGGTCGGAGAATACCAATTCCTATTTTTCTTTCACTTTCAGGTCACTTCATGTCAGAATTCTGCTTCCTTTCCTCCCAAAATAAAATATTCCCCGCGGTGTACCAGCTATCGTTCTCTGTTTACAACAGTGTCCACGTCCTCCCATCCGTCACAGCACAGACGGATCAAAGCCACAGTCAGTCTCTACAGTATAAAGACATGTGAACGCAGGATCTGACACAGTTACATCTTAAACTCTCTGCTGCGTACAAACATTTCATGTTTTCAGGTCTTTTTAACACCTGAAAGTCTGAACCAAGATTCCTGTTTTTGTAACATTGTAGACGATCAGATTAGTTTTGGTTTCACACTGCAATTATGCGAGTACACCAAAGAACACTACCTGACACATCTGTCATCATGACCTAATTGAGCTGCGTCTCCAGATTCGTGCATCAGCCTGGCGTCAGTTTGGAAAGCTTTCTATAACAGATTAAATGAATGAACAGAATAATGTTGTTGGGTATAAGTTGGAATGGCTATCATTAAGATTCTATCAATACTGCTACTCTTATCAATACTCATTACCGATTCGGTACTTCATCGATATTTATCGGTTCTTTTTCATGTCTAAATAATTGCTTTTTAGAAAATATATTAATTCAAAATAATATTCCTAACATCACAATACTGAGTGAAGTTTAGTTTTTATCAGTAACTGTAAGTCATTCCTCCTGTCCTTCTGTCCTCTGTCCTTTGTCCTCCTGTCCTCTGTCCTCCTGTCTTCCTGTCCTCTGTCCTCTGTCCTGCTCCCTCTGCTGATGTGATTCACTGTGTGCAGGTAACATTAGTGCTGGTAGAGAGGAGGGTCTGTTTGTGTCAGCCAGCAGCTTTGTTGAAGACTATTTGCCCAATTTTGAGATAAGTGTCAAACTAAGTTAGTCTACATACAGACAGCTGTCAGTTTAGCTTGTTAGTAACAATTCACTGTGAGCCAAACTAGCATGCTGTCCTTGTGTAAGACAACATATGTGACACTGAGATCATTAAGAATAAAATACTACAGTAAAATGAATAAAACTCAGGATTATGATACCCTTTGACATCTCCTGTCATACTGGAGTATTAGTTTCTTAAGACTTTTTAATACAGAGCAAACAAGACCACAGCAAATAGGCAGAAATAGCAAGCCAGTAAGGACAATAAGAAAAATATGCTACAGTTAAAATGCTCAAAATTTAGGACAATTGTACTCTAGTGATCATTCTCATTTTATCTTCCCCGTATTTGTTCAATTTTTCAGTTCATGAATTTGCTTGAAAATGACTGAAAACCACCATCTACAGGCGTTATGCGACATTTAAGGTGGACCGAGAAATTCCTATCGGAAGCTGTGAATTGGATCACTGTAGATCTACCAGAGCCTTGAAGAGCAATGGCGATGTTACCCTCAAATTCCACCAAATGCGTGTTGGCTGCGTCCGCGCTCCGGAACGGCAGCGGAGCCGATACGTTTCAATTCTAGTCAATGTGTGTGCTTCCACCGGCTGCGGCTGTGCTGTGTTCCAGCTCCGTCACAGCTGCGGCGCTCCGGAGCCCTCCGCAACAGATACGCAGGACTTCTATTTTTGCCGGACGCCGGAGCACAACGCAGCAATTCAGCACGGAGCAGATCGTGTGGGGCAGGAAGTTGTGCATGATACAAAAAATAAAACATCCGGTTAATTTTCAAAATAAAATACACAGTGTTCACGGCGGATCATATTTCCCTGCACTACACCTTGAAAACGTCATAATGGGCGGAGGCAGGCCTGAAGTCAACAGGTCAGAAGTTTTGAGATGTCATTTCACCCCGTTGACACCATGGACGAGGGAGATGTTAATCATGGAGGTGCACCCAGATGTCTTCCTACTCCTCTGGTTTTGTGGTTCTGTTCATAGAAACTACATCTTGTTATATCACGCGATCATGCGTGAATTCGCGAGATCTCGTGGGTCCTCGTGACTCCTGCTGTCCAGCGGAGCTGCACCGCTCCGCACAGCAAACGCAGCCGGTGGGTGTTGACGGACGGCGGAGCACGCAGCGGATTACCAGCGCAGCCGTTCCGCAACAGACGTGCATCCTGTGGAATTCCGGCGTTACAGAGTCAAAGTTATGTTTTACGTCGTGGCATCAAGCGCATAATCCTGGATAGATTTTGGCTAACTTTTCTTTGAATTGATGAATCAAGCCGTTATTTTGATGACTGTTTACTTGAGTACTTGTTTTTGCAAAGTAACAGTACTATTACCTAAGTACAGATTTTGATTACTCTACCCACGGACCTGTGTGCAGGTAACCCACAGTGGAGGAGAGAATCACAGTGAAGTTAGGCACAGATCAGATTATTGATCATTGTTGTGTTTTTTTAAGTTGCTCCACTTCGTTTTAACAGAATCAGATAGAACCATTTTGTTTGTCAGCATGTTATCTTGTTCCCTCGCTGTGTTCACACTGTAATGATCACACACACACACACACACACACACACGAGGCTGCTGTAATAAGGTGAGCCTCATGTTCTCTAAGAGCTGCTACAGCAATCACACAGTGAACCTCTGGTGGATGGAGGCCTCGTCTCCTCCTGCTCTCTGATGATTCTCATTTACCTTCACTGAGGCTCCGCTCCTCCACCGCTGCTCCCTTCAGGCCCAGTTCACCTCACACTGTGACAAAATACACTGGCCGCCCGTCGCAGGACTCTAATGTTAAAACAGAGAAGGAGGCCCAGACTGTAAGAGAGACACAAGGCATTTTTCACACTTCCTCTGCCTTTTATTTTCCTTATTCTCACTTATTAGGACACTGCCGCGGTCAGCGCCTGAGCCGACAAGCCGCTTCCTCCTGCAGGGAAATGGTGAGCTGCTGGGAAGCAAACGTGATTACACAGAAGGGATTACTGGTCTCTGACACACTGAAGACTAACAGGGAAAGAAAAGATGATTCCCAGGACCCAGGGTTTATTAGAAAAGGTTCCAAATTCAGCCCCCCAAAGAATTTAAAAAAAGAGAATTAAGGACAAGAAAGTTGGTACTTGTCACGTAAATACTTCACACACATTTAAAGTGCAGACCCTGTAGGAGGCTCCAGCAATAAATGGTGACAAAGTGTTCATTTAAAAGCTTCAGGAAATGTCAGTCCTGTCTTTATTAGGACATGGACTTCAATTCAAAATGCCAAACAAACAAACAAACAAACAAATCAAAACAGGAGAAAAACCTGAAGGAAGGCTAAAAATAGTTTGAAGAAACAGAGAAACAAAAACTAAACGGCCAATAAGAGAGTCCAGGTGATTCCCGTTAGCGTCCTATAGAGGCTGCTGCGTTAATCACAGTCACATAGAAACAAACAGCAAACTGAGGATTCATTAGATGCTTTGTACCTGAGAGCTCAGCTGGAAAAAGACAAAAGGAATCAGCTGCAGAAAGCCGATGCAGTTGTCAAACCAAGTTGGGATCAGTGAGGAAGTTGAGCTACCATTCATGCTAACATGTTTCCTCACTGGCTCATTACCTTCCTGTAGTTGAATTAGCCTCATAAGAAAGGCTACCGAAAAGCGGTGTACAGATGCCGATAAAATCTGTAATAAAATAGTATGTGCGGACAAAAGCCAGGTGGCCTTGGGCTTTCATCTCGCCAACTGTGGCGCCAATTTCCTCTCTCTAAAATGTTCGTAAGCATGGGTCAAAGTTTCTCCCATCAAGTCTATTTTTATAGATCACAACTTTTGCATGGGAAGTGGTGTACACCTCTTTCAGGCCTCGATTTGTGTGTACGCCATGTTTATAAATGAGACCACAGGGCTGGGTATCTGTACTGGATTCCTCTAAAGGTATAACCCTAAATAGTATCGAAACTTAATAAGTGTTCTTGGATTTAATGCGACTTGTGATTAACCCACTACCACACATGGTGGTGTCTGGTGAAATTTTTAGCCCGGTCTCATTCTGAAGTCGTCAAGTACCAGCACCTGATCAGTGACTTCCTGCATCAGACACAGACAAAAAGAGCTGTCCTTTCATGTCAACATGATACGTAGTGAATAGAAAACTTCATTTCTGTTTCATTCAGTACCTGTCACGTGAATGAAAGCATTCAGCTGTGTAAAATGCCAACCCATCCTCACTGCGACCTCGTCACATGTCCACGTTTGGTCATGGACTTTCCACGTCCACATATGACGTCCAAGGTACCCTGGGTGTGTTGGTTGTTGACGAACTGGGACACCGTGTCAACTTCAGCCTGTTACATGCATTGTCTGTTTTCAAAATACACTTCTGTTTTCACAGGAAATGTACAGTTTGCATACAGTCTCTTTCAAAATAAAAGCACTACAGTACAGCCCTGCGAATTGATGTTTTTTTTCCTTCAACAACAACTGCACACAATTACGTTTAGCCAACACACACAGATGGATGGGTTTCGGTAGAAGGAACAAGGTTTGGCTTTACCATCTTACTTGAGGTGAGCACCGACCTCCCACATAAAGTCAGTGGTTGTTGGACACATCTATCCCCCCTCCTGCCTGCCCTACTTGTACTTCTGCCTTTATTACTTTTGTTGTTATCCAGCTGTGTTTCCCCCGATGCCACCGTGCGCCGTTAAATGATAATCGCGACAGGCTGTCTATCATTGAAAGGACGGAAGTTTTTCATCTGTGTCTGACTCTGGAAGTCACTGACCGAGGGCTGGTATTCGACGACTTCGGAGTGAGACTCGGTTGGATAAAAATACATCAATGCATAGGCAAAAAAACTGATGCTGCTAAAATAACAGTCACAGACTGACTGACATGAGGTGTGTATGATTTAACATTTTCCCATGGTCTAGGATTTGAAAAGAAAGCAATAATGCAATACATGTTGAATTGCAGTACTTGAAATCGCAGTATGTATCGAATCTGCACCCAGCCATCAGGCACATCATCCCAGCCCCGAGTATCTAGTTTGCTTTTTATGCAGTACAAGTGGAGATCTTGCCCTGATGGAGCCATTAGAGGAAAGGTCTGAGTATTTATGAATTCCTGTGTTGTAAAGTTTTGGACTGTGGACAGAACCTGAGCGTTAAATGAATTGTTTTCAGATTTATCTGCATTAATGTGGACACGGCCTCTGATTCAGCTCCACTTTTAGAGAAATTGAGCCAAAGATAAAACCGTGGTGTCGCATTCAGGTCAAACTGACTCAGATGTTTGCAGGATATTAAACATGTTGCAGTATCTATCTGCTGAAGCTGCAGGGGAAAGGTGGAAAGATGTGATCTGCTGATCGATAAGTGGATCTAGTGAAATGTCAATGTGCTTGTGTTTTTCTGCTCCAGTAATTTCAGTAAACATAAAGATTTAAGAATTCAGCATGTGGAAAGGTTTCACTCGCCCCCTCAGGCTGCTGCTTCCTAACACCTGACACATCTGCCTCTTTATAGATCTGATAGATTATTAAAACCATCATCTCTTGACCTCCTGACACACTCACTCCTGCAGCTGCTTAATGCAAAACACTTTGCCTCTGGATGTTTACGTCCATAAACACATCGCGCTGCAAAACATGTCCACCTCGAGCAAGGACTTAACTTCCATTTCAACTCAGTAGGGGATGTCTACTGGGAACTGAACAAGACTAATGGAATCTGCTCCGAGAGCAGCATTAAGATGAAACTATACATGTACTATACTGCAGATACAAGATGTAACCTTCAGAAGTCAGTGTGACATCCTGAAGTGAACAGTGTGTCTGAAAACTTAGCATGGTTCAGGTCTGCCAGTGAAGTGAGCACAGTGTGATTTGACATTCCTTTTTCAGTATCGGCGATACCAGAATTATCTGCATTATTCTTCTTTGTTTAAGATACAGACACTTAAAGACGAGCGCATGTATCCCACCAACCCCTCTGAAAAGGTCACTGTATATTTAAAACTAATGCTTATTTGATTTTCTTTGTGACTGAGAGTCAGCGTTAAATGAAGAGGCAGAGCATCAGTTGAACAGTGAACGCTTCAGCAGTTGATATTTTGTGCTGTTAAAACACGCTGAATGTTTTTCCGACCTTTGGTTATTACTCATTAGAGTGAAATGATGTTTTCTGATTCACAAACAGCAGCTGCCTCCCTTCATGCTGATCAATTTAGCTGCTATAAAAAACATTTCCACATCCCTGTTGTGTTATTAATATTTCTGTGGATACAAATGAAACAGGTCAAAGTGGCAGAAGAAAAACACAGATATTTTCCTTTCATCCATCTCTTCATATACACACACAAACAACGTGGAGTAAATCAGAAAAACTAAATGTGGATCGCTGTGTAATCCGCTGAGTGATGATGGGAGTTTGTTAACTGACAGCGGGAGGTCTGAGGAGGACTGAGAATGCAAAATGCTGGAGGATGCAAGAGGTCTAAGAACGCAGGAGATCTGAGGATGCAAGAGTACTGAGGATGTAGGAGATCTTAAAAAGCAAGAGGTCTGAGGAGGCCTAAGGATGCCGGGTGTTTGAGTACACAAGAGGTCGGAGGATGCAGGAGATCTTAAGACACAAGAGGTTTGAGAATGAACAATGTCTGAGGAGGACTGAGGTTGCAGGAGGTCTAAGGATGCAAAAAGTCTGAGGATGCAGAAGGCCTGAGGATGCAGGGAGTCTTAGGATGCAAAAGGTTTGAGGACGCAGATGTTCTGAGGATGGAAGATGTCTGAGGACACAAAAGCTCTGAGGAGGACTGAGGATGCACGAAGCCTGAAGATGCAGGATATCTGAGGATACAGGAGATCTCAAGACACAAGAGGTCTGAGGACAAAAGAAAGGTCTGAGGAGAACAGAGGATCCAGGAAGTCTAAGGATGCAAGAAGTCTTAGGACACAAGAGGTCTGAGGAGGACTGAGGACACAAGAGGACTGAGAATGCAAATGGTCTGAGGATGCAAGATTTCTCAGGACACAAGAGGTCTGAGGGGGACTGAAGATGCACAAGGCCTGAGGACGTAGGGGATTTTAGGAGTCAAGAGGTCTGAGGATGCAGAAAATCTCAAGACACGAGGTCTGAGGACAAACAAGGTCTGAGGAGGTCTTGACTCAAGAGGTCTGAGGGCACAAGAGGTCAGAGGAGTTCTGAATGAGCTGAAGTATCTCAGTGTTTTTTTGTGTGACGTCAGTAAAAAGTGTGTTACACTACACGAGTCAGCTTGAAATAAAAACATAGATCTGTTTATTGGCATCTTTTTGATTTAGAAATGGTCGTACCATCGCTGTGTTTCTGAAGTGGAAAAGTGATGTTTTCATAACCTCGTTAATGTGGGACTTGAAGCTTAGATCTGAATCAAGGATCACAGCAAGACTTGTGACCTCAGATTCTTCATCTCTACTTTTGTTTTAGAGCTGACAAACAAGATTTCAGTTGTGTCCTCATTTAATTAAAAGAAATTATTGCTCAGTCATTTATTCACTGCCAAAAGGCCGTGAGCTGTGGAGATTGTAGCTGCAGCATTGTTTGGTTCAGCAGAGGTGTACAGTTGTGTGTCATCTGCGTAACTATGGAAACATACTTTGTATTATCTAATGATGTCACCAAGTGGCAGCATGAACAGTGAGAATAATAATGGACCAATGCAGCAGCCCAAAACAGAGGTTGATCTCTGAGACTGACGTAAGACTTTCTCCTGTTGACACGTTTTGAACCAGTTTAACACAGTCTGAAGGATATTTTAGAAACACTCCCTGCAATGGCACAGTAAACTACCCAAAAGTAAAAAGGCACCTGTGGGTTGACAGTGACGGATGAGTTATCTGAGTTTCTGTAAGGTAATGGTAACAGAAATGAAGTGAGGCCAGTGGCTGCTGGAAAATCAATCTGCAAACCGAAGGTCTGATTTGGTGATCTGCAGCAGAGTCTGATTTCTTCAGTTACATATTTCATTACATGATCCACCTCCAGATTTCGGCAGTGCAGTTAAGATCCCCCCTCCCCTCCCCTCTGTCAGTGTCAATATTGTCAAACATTTTCAAAGAGCATCTGAAGAGAACACAGTACAAGTGTTGAGTGAAAAACACAGATTTCCTGCTCCTCCTCCTCCAGAGAGCGTTTTGTGAAAAGAAAGAAAAGAAAGAGCTGAGCATGTCACACCAAAATAATCTAATCCTTTAAGCATGGGAGGAATATTGTGGCACGATGAAGAAAAGAAATAAAACAGCTGAGAATTATTTTTTTTCCTGCTGAATGATGACAACCGCCAGCACAACAACATCGCCTCAGGCCACAACAATCAGGGAAAAAAGAGACTCTAAATGAAAGACAGACGAGACTGAGAGGAAGTGAGAGTGGGAATGAAATAGAGACAGAGCGACAAAAAGGAGGAGAGAGATAACAGGGGAAAAAATTAACAGCGGAGTGATGTAAAGTGAAGCCCGGAGGCCAACACCTGTCACTGCCATTTAAACCTTTTTACTAAACCTTATCAGGACGAGTCGGGAAATGAGACATCCAGAGATCCCCCGCTTCGTCCCTGTCACACCGCCATGACCAGGACGCCGTCAAGGCGACAGCGACGGCCCGCGATGAATAAAACATCAGTGCTACCGCTGCTGAAAACTTAAGAGCTGTGACTCAGTGGAAATGTTCCAGGTGTGTTTGTGTGTCTTTCAGGTGACAAACACAAAGCTTTTCATAAAGTTTGTTTGCTTTGGACGAGTTCGAGGGAAGCACAGAGTGACTGCTCTGACATTTGTGACATACTGATGTTTCAACAAGTCCACTGTGTTTTTAAATAACCAAATTTAACGTCTTCCTAAACGTCTCATGCCAGTCTTGACATTGAATTTAGGCACAGGTTAATGAGACAAAAACCCCAACACGTGCAAAAATCCAGGATGTTAATGTCAACACAACACCAAATTCTAACATCATTAGACATTTAAAATGTGAACCTGATTTTCATTCCAGCTAAAATTTTACGTCTGTCCGATGTAACAGTCCAACATCTTTCTGACGTCATATGGCGCCCGGTGCCAGCTGGATCAGGTTAAACTAACCGTGTGTTCCCACCAAACGCGATGAACACGATTTACTCGCGCAAGTAAATGAAAATTCATCATGCTACTCACTTGAGTTTGGACGCTGGGCCATTTATGTAAAATTTGAGTTATCGCGTCAGACGCGCAAGTACAAGCCCGCCCATTTTCACTAGATAACAACAACATTACTTCCGCCATTTCATTCTCTCATCGACCATGGCTGAGATCACCACGATCACTGCACTGTACCTGTTCTGGAGGTCCCAGATTCGTCTGAGGGCAATTGCCGCCATCGGTTCTGGGTGCATGATACCCTGCGGAGGCGCACTGTGCTCGGCGAGTTCCACTGTCTCCTACAGGAGCTCCACCTGGACGACGGTCAGTTCCAGCGGTACTTCAGGCTGATTGGGGCCCAGTTTGAGGACCTGTTGGCGAGGGTTCGCACCAGGATCTCCCGGCAGGACACCAACTACAGGCACTCCATTTCAGCTGCGGAGCGCCTGTCCATCTGTCTCCGGTGAGTAGCAATTTATTATTGTGTCAAAATCAGTAAATATTCACTGTATCTAGCAAGTCGTACGTCGGCTTATCTGACACTATAGTGATATGAACCCACATTTTGCTGTGATTCAATGGATCAAAAGTATAATAATGTAATAACACACATCATAACACACCGCAACGATGAGTTTCTCCTCCATCTTGGCATCAACAACTGGACGTCAGGGCGTCAAGACGTCAAGACGTCATGACGCCAGTGACGTTGGGAGAATCTCAACGCTGATTGGCTTTCGCGGCACAGCGTCACGTGAATTCGCCTCAAAAGTTCAATATTTTCAACTCGAGCGATGAGGCAATGGACGCAAATTTCGTGGCTATCGCGCCATGCCTACGCGTCTATCGTGTCCATCGTGTCGCGCTAGACACATCCATCGCGCCACCCGGTGGTGGTGATGGTGGTGGTCTAAGTGGCCGTTATATACATCTTGAAATGTGAACGGAGAATTGTTTTCACTAATTCTTTCTGCCATTATTTAAAGTAATTTGTCGCTTCCATGGATATATTTAAAGACCTGGATGCAGCATTGGCGGCAGGGCCCTGTTCATTCCTTTGAAAGTTGCTCAGTAGTGCACGGAGCTAAAAATGCTTGACTTCTGCCCATAGAGCAGGTGCACTAGAGACTGATGGCTGCTGAGGACGGCAAAGTATAGCCAAGCACGGCCAAGCAGCCAAGCTCTCGGAAAATGTGCACAAATATGGCCAAAATGAACACAGAGTACAAACAGAAGGTTCCGTTCGTCTCCTTACATTAGTACGAATAAATGAGTCCTTAGTGGGACTCTTAGTCCAACCAAACACTGAGCAAGAATTTGTATTGACCAAAAAGGGTAGCTGTTGCCGGCGGTGTAACAAACTGCCATCATCTGGTGCGTATCATACTATGGTTAGGGTGTCTCTGTGCATTGAAGTCTGACTCTGAGCTCACTGACTTAATGGTGGTATTTGATGAGTTGGTATTGAGAACAGGCTCATTACATCCCTCCTGAGTAATGTCAGTGTGCGACGACCGTATGGAAATTGTGTCACGTTAAAACAACATTGACTTGTGGTTTCACAGAGGACACAAACTGTGATCTCCTGGGTGATAGTCTAGTTTTGTGTCTTTTTCTTTACTCATCCGCCTCCCCTCCTTTGCTCTTTACACTACGTCACTTGCTCTCATCATCAAGAATGGCTGCAGATGGGGCTCATTGGAGTAGGTTGAAAGCCTGATGCATCTCACAAAGAGCCAAATGCTGCCTTTGGTATCGATGTAGGACACCAAGGGGCGTGACAAAGCACCAGTATTTGACGGCCTGGGAATGAGGGAGCATGAATATTAGAGTTGAAATATTCCAGTGTGGACCAAAGTGCTGAACCGACTGTCAAACAGATATTTTGATCTCTGCAGTCGTGCTGCTGGCAGGGCTGGAAACATATCTGCAGTCTTGTTTTTATGTTATGCAGTTTTAAAAGAAAAAAAAAAATTTACAAAAAGAAAATCATCAGTTCAGATGTATTAATTTGATGCAGATGATGCTTCATGAGATCATTTACGTGGCAGCAACATTTGAAATGCGTCATAACGTCACAATGTCGAAGATTATTAAGGAAATATTGTGTTTATGAAGCTGAATGGATTTTTGCTTCAGTAAGATTCACTTCTGAAGATGATTTTATTCCCCAGTGTCAATAAAGGAGCAAAAAAACTTAGAAAGTCAAAATCAGTATAGTCTGACACACACACGCACACACACACACACACACACTCACACAGACAGCAGTCTCAGTACCCATCAGACGAAGGCTGCGACAGTTTTTGACAATCCCAACAAAAATTATTCATTTATCTGCTTCACATCTTGCTGATGCAACCTGGAGAAAGACGAGTTCAAAGGATGTTGTCAGAATGATAAAAAAAAGAAAAAACTGAGGGGAATTATTCAGTGTTGGAGGACGCCACACTTAGAAAACTCATCTATTGCTGCTCTGCTACATTACACAGGAGTCTGCAGGCGCGCAGGACTTTTATTAAGAAAACAAACCAACAGGTTTATTCCACAATCTCTTGTTTATACCATTTATCTCATCCAGCTGCTTCACACATGAAAAAGTCCAGAAATTCATATTGGAGACAAACACAGAGCAGGTCAGGAAGAGGCAGCACTGATAATCAGGGACTGAGTGGAAAAGAGCCGGTTATATCCTGCAGGGCTGAGGAGGGAGAGTGGAAACAGGTGAGTAAGAGTCATGTGACTGCGACAGGTGGGAGGGTTTGGTGGAGGGGTGAGAAGGACACAGGACAGAATGAGTAACATAAACACACCAGAGCTCACACTGATCCTCCTGTGTGGACACGATGTAAGGAAACATTTGCAAGAGAAGATTTTATTAGAAGATGAAAGTATGCAGTTATTTTCTTGTTTCTGTGGAGGACCAGCAAACACTTTAATCATTTGTCACAGTCTTGAGTGCAATATTTATCTCCTGTACCTAAAACCCCAAATGTAAAATGCAACAGTTTGTTAAAGAGTAGTCATTTCTCATTTCCTGCACCTCACACAGCTGGAGGATTCAGTGGGCTCAGATCAGGGCCGGTCCTCCAGTCTTCATGAAGAGCTTCCCCTTTTGTAACAACATGAAACATTAATCACCACAGACAATCTTGTGATGTCATCATCCAGCTGCAACATTAATGTACAACTTAAAACAAGCGTTGTTAACTTTTGTTGGAGCAGTGTTCATTTCATTTAAGAAAATGAATAAAGACTTCACTTATAATGTGACCACACTTTATAAACACAGAAACAGATTTAATGTTTTGTCAAACTGTGACTCTCCTGCAGCCACAGACTTTTTTTACTTGTACATTCTCATTACAAAATGCCACAATAAATTAATCAATTTAACACAATAAATTTCAATGGTAAATTTCAATAAAATTCAATTACAAAAAAAAAAACAACACACAGAAGTTCACATTGACCACAAAAAACATCCTAAAATGACAAGTGGAATTATGTGGTTTTCACTTTTTAATATGAAAATAGAAACATATTAACATTTACAGTTAGTTTAGATGTTCTAAAGAGAGTGCAACGGACCCAACTAACAAATAAAACCAAAATTTAACATTTAAAACATCATTCAAACAATTAAACATCTCCGTATCTGTTGTGGTGTTGAAAGCAGAAATGCAGTTCAGTCAGGAACACTTTTTCAAATAACATTTTATTGGAAGTATAATATTTGGCAGTATGGCTCTGTTCTTGGGCCTCTCTGCCCTTCCACGTGCATACGAGGAAAGCCTGACAAGGGGGGCAGCAGGGAAAAAAAAACAGGAACAGAGCAACATCAGTGACAAATAGAAATGACACTGATAAGTCAGACACAGCATGGAAAGGAGGAGCTGGGGTGGAGGCAGGTTGCAAAGCAGCTTGCAGAGGAAGCAGCAACAGTAGGCAGATCAGAGCAGTTTAAATAGGGCACCCTGAATGAGATTTGCCAATTGGTTGCAGAGAAAGGAATCATGTGATCTATCAGCTGACTTTCTTCCATCAATCAGCTGATTTATTAAGTGACTGGGCTGTTTGAGATCAGCTGATGTAGCTGGGATGTGAGCTTAGCTTGACATTTTGTCCTGTCTAAACTTAACACAGCATGACTTGTGTGTGTGTTCTGTTAAACTGTGACTCTCCTGATGAAACGAGGCACCACAAAGTTAGTTTGAGAAGGCTAAAGCCTAGTTCACATTACACGATTTTGCATCGCAGAGACTATCGTAATCTTTTGAGTGTTCGTACCTGACGATGTGTGTTTCTGTCAGCGGGAGTCTCGCCAACTGCGTTACGACCTGTGTGTGCACACCGCAAGATTTCTCCACCGAGCCCTCGCCGACAGAGCCCCAGATAACGCAGTGACGTCACCAAACTTGGAGACAACACATCGTAAAGGCATGGATATTCTTCCCAGTGTTGAATCAGATCTGCCTCCAAACACAACGCACTCCCTGTGATCCTGTGGACACTCAGTGTTGCCAGATCTTGGGAGAGAAACGAGCAACCAGGGCTTGGAAACAAGCCCAAAATAAGCAACGGATATATCTATAGGGAAAGGTGACGTTTAGAGAACAAGCCCAAAAATACGCAACCTAACAGCCAATATTTGTAAGTGACTTTACAAAAAAACAAGCCCAAATAAGCAACTCCACTTTAGAAAAAAGCCCAAAGTCGCGGCTAATAAGCAGACCTGGCAACCCTGCGGCTTGTCCTCCTCACATTTCTTCCGTCCTCCTGCGTGCTGACGTGGGACATATCCCGCCTCTCATTGGCTGACACTCTTTGTCAGTCGTGTCACACTTCTCCAGTTTTCTAGCATGCCAGATATCCAGTCCCAGTCACAGATGAGGGGGCGACTTGCTCGTAGGCTTGTTCACACATGAGGACTCGTCGTGGCAGACTATCTGCCGACTCTCCTCCGACCCAAGGTGGCTCTCAAGATCCTCTGCGACGTCAAAATCGCGGTAAAAAGTAGCCTATTAGCTTCAGGACGAAACTCATCAATAACTCAAGTAGCAAACTCAAACCTCTGTAGGACCCAAACAGGACGAGTCGGACAGTACGGAGAGCAAATCACTGCAGAGCGTAGCTCATCAGTAACTTACCTCGGGCCACGTTTGAAAAGGTTTTGATAAGAGCCCACACGCACATACCTACATCCATCATGTTCAGTGCGTCCCGACACACACAGGGGCAGGAGATTAAAACCCAAAATAAAACATATAATGAAGAGAGGGGTGTTTTGCCAAAGTTTGTATGATGTATCTATATGAAATCGTCACACTGAGGAAAATATCACTGCATGTTATGGAGTCATCAGGGTGGTCTGGACATGTCACAGGAACTGGCCCGTTCAAATCCAGCAGAGGGTCTATATAATGTGTCATCACTGTCACTCTGCTGTCACCACTTCATCTGATAGAGGCATAAATATATATTGAAAATCCATCCATGACAGAATGGTCCAGAGTAAAATAAAAGCAGCGGGGTTAAATAACCGGCGTCAGTACAGGTTGCACAAAATGAATCCGTCAATCAAACAAACAATGGGATTATTTTATGACTCTTCTGTTTTGGATGTTCTCCCAACATCTGGCGACTCTGCTGCACATTTGTCAGAGATTCATCATCTTCTTCTGTGAAATCAAGGAGTCGTAGTGGGAGCTGTGGTTCACAGAGCGTCGTGTACGCACCATCAGTATCAGAGGGATGGATCATCTCTGCCTCGCACACATTCAGCTGCTGTATTTATTCTCTGTTTAAGAGAGTTTTACAGAAGCACAGTTTCTTGGTCACAAGAGAATGAAGAGTTTGTGTGTGTCGTTTGAAAGTCCTCATAATCTGCCCTCAGAGGCATTTTCACAACAAATTAGACCACCACGTTTCATGTTTTAATTACAGCCTGCCCTTCAGATCACCACTCAGTTTA
Source organism: Epinephelus lanceolatus (assembly GCF_041903045.1). NCBI lineage: Eukaryota > Metazoa > Chordata > Actinopteri > Perciformes > Serranidae > Epinephelus > Epinephelus lanceolatus. Next base: position 45,041,646 of record NC_135740.1, read on the forward strand.
GCAGTCCTGCTGGATTTCACACTGTCCAATAATAATTCCTCTATATTTCTGTCACACACGCATATTTTTATCCCCGCTGGCAGCAGGGCTGGAGCAGTGGAGAGGGTCTGCCTGTCTCTCTGGTCTCTCTGTCTGTCAGTCCAACATGTTGGTCCACAGTGAGACATCTCAGCAGCGACAGGCTGCATTCTGATGACAGTCCCTGTAAAAATTCATGATCCCCAGAGGCTGAATTTTAATGGTTTCCATGACCTCTTCACATTTCCTCTAGCGCCACCATCAGGACATATTTTACTCTTTTAGCCACACTACCAGAGAGGACACTTTAATATTACAGCAGTGATGAACACTGCAGCCTGTAGAGGGTGCTAACATGACTTCAGCCTGATGCATCTTCATCTTCCTCTATTGGTGCTAAAAACACATGCTCCTTCATCACCGTGAACACACACACACTAGAGTTTCTTTTGACTCAGTCCCACATACACCATCCTGCTGAAACACTCACTGGAGCACCACATGTAGATTAATCCACCGCTGAAAATAGTCCCTGTTGATTGATAAAAACTACAGTGAGCAAACTACTGTAAATAAATAGATGTTTTAAAGGGTTTGCATCCTCAGTAGGACTGATGGGCTTTCAGCTGACAGCGACAGACAGGAATTCAGTCAGAGCTGAGAGCCAGACTAACACAATGAATATATATTGAATAACATCAGCCTTATTCTTTAAGATCAAAGCACTTGGCAGCATCCTGATGTGTGTCAATGCATCACCGCTGTCCTCTTTTCTTCAGCCTCCACGCACATCAACTGTCCAGAAATGCAGCAATTCTGTCACATTAACACTCCTGGACTCCCACACACTCCTGTCTATGGGGAAATGCCTTTTTGGCCAAATGGGATTTTTTTCTGCTGCAGTGCCACAAGTGGCCACTGGGGCAATGTGACAGCAAAGCTGATGACAGAAGAAAATGATATTGTGCATTCCTGTAAGCCATATATATGTTACATTTGTACATTTTATACTCTGGCTAGGAAACATGACCACATTTCACTGATCCTGGATTCCTTAATCTGGTTACCTGTTGCTTTTAGAATAGATTCGAAGGAATTATTGGTTACTTAAAAAGCCCTGAGAGACATCGCTCAAAGCCACTTATCTGATCTATTATTGCCCTATCCCTTCTCTGCAAGATGGGATGTAGGGCACTCCTTGTCATTCCCAGGGTTGATACAAGTAACTAAGTTACATATTTAAATTCCAAATACTAGTCCATACCCACTGAGTGCACAGCTGCCCACGTACAGTTTCACATGGTGTGTGTTTGGGATACAGGTCACAGGAAATTGCAGATTAAATAGTCAACTGAACCCATTAAGAAGAGCAATGTATTCAGACAGAGTGTTTGTGAATTTGATAGTACGATTGCTTTATTGAAAGTACAGTAGTACCATTGCCAATAGTGGGATAGTTAGTGGGCTAAAACTGTACATTAGTAGTTGAGGTAGCACGTTGAAAGGCAGATAGTTAAAGTGTTTATATGTTGTATTGACTTAAAAGTGGGGCGCACTGGTAGAATGACTGACTGACTGACAGAATGACACACTGACAGTTTCCGTGATTATGTACAGCATACCATACCATGACTTAGTCATACCAAACATTAGAAAACACCAACATTGGTCCACAGGGGGAGCCACAGCGATCAGTCGCATTTTAGCCATTTTGAAGCATTTTTCTGTTGTTATAGCGCCACCCAGTTGCCAATTAGAGTTAAATTTCTCCAGTCACCTTGAGGCGTCCTGTTCTACATATCTACCAAGTTTAGTAAAAATCCATATGGCGGTTAGGCCTAGATAAGAAATGAGCTCTCTAGCGCCCCCATTTTGTTTGATGGGGTCAATAATGGAGGGGTCCCCTCAGATTATGTGTGGTCATATGCCTACAAAGTTGCATGGTGATGGGTGAAACCCTTGAGATGTTATACACCTTTATGTGATGAGCCACGCCCTCCGCAATATTCATTGCCTTATAGAAGCTCAGTTTTAGTAAGTTTTCCAACTTTTGCCAAGAGGGAACTTTAGATATTGGTCCCTAGATTATGTTCACCCAGTTTCATGCAGATCGCTCAAACTTCCTAGGAAGAGATCCATTTGAAGTGTTTTTCAAAAAATTCAAAATGGCGGAAAATCTATATAAGCGGAAGTTATGGGTTCTTGAGGCAAATGTGTTCCTCATGAGGAGAGGCATCTCTGTGCAAAGTTTCATGTCTCTACAACATACGGGGCATGAGATATACCCATTCAAAGTTTGCAATTTCAATGGCTTGCTATAGCGCCCCCCTTTGGCCAATTGATGTAATATTGCTTCATTGGCATCCTCCCATGACCCTCTACCACTGTGCCAAATTTCACATGGATTGACCAAGTCAGTGAGGAGAAAAACGTGGAACAGACACACACACAGAGTTTTCGTCATTATATAGTAAGCTAAGTCACTATATTCTGTTACAGTTCAAATTGATGGTATTTTGAATACAGTTACTATCTTCAAAAATAGATTACTTGGAGGTGTTACTTTGTTTTATTTGCTTGAACGCAGTGTCCCAACTAAATATGACGTGGGTCGAGCATCAGTTTAATTCACAGACCATAAAAATATAGCCACAGCCAACAGACATAGCCACCATGACTTCACCCACTGATTTATGGACTTCCTAATAGCATACTGTAGTTGGGATTGGCCCCAGAGCACACTATAATGACGGGCCCTTGTGCCAGATTAGTATCATCACATGCTCAAATAACAAAACAAAATCATGACTACAAATCTGTATATGACAAAAATACCAAATAAAAAAAATGAGATTATGCATTAAATGGATTTCTTAAACAGTTGATTTATAGTTTGTACAGTTTATGTAAAATGAACAGTGCAACCATGCTCCCTGCATTGTCTATATTTACACCCTTGGCTCTCCAATTTGGAAGCCTTGAGTTCGGCATTTCAGCCATTGCTCACCGGGGTTTTGGAGCAATTAGTGACCATTTTGGGCAAGAGGCTGGTGCTGTGGAGGAGGGAGGGGTGGATCTGAATTAAAGAGTGCAGCAAGGCCTCACAGACAGACTGTTCTTTACGTAGCCCCGCCCTTAAATATATTAAACTTTAAGCCTTGATAAAATATAAACGGGTGAGTTATAGAAATAATCCATCTCCTGCACAGTTGTCATGAATGTTGAAATTAGCTGTAGAGACCAAAATATTTTTTTTGTACCAGGCCGTAAACGTGTTTATTTCTGCTGTAAAGTTGGACATTTTAACATGGGTGTCTTTAGGGATTGACTCGCTCTTTGAGCCAGCCTCTAGTGGACATTAGATAAACTGCAGTTTTTGTCCCCAGCTTTATTATCTGTACTTTTATCCAGACTTTAACAGAAAAAAATGTCTATACTTCAGAGCTTTTCCTGGGAAAAACAACAGAACTTTTGTGGACGCTAACGTGCGCTTCGGTCAATCAATCAACTTCATTACTGAAAAGCTTTTTCACTCAGAAAGAAGTGACGTCACCACCACGCTACTGAATAAGGGAGTGAAGTTAGAAATGTCGCTACTTGTAATCAAGTCACTGCCTAAGACTGGTTTCTGGTAAATGACCATCATAAATAACAGCCTGCTTGCTGCTGGCTATATTGTATGTCATTTATAGTAAATATCACAATATAACCAATGTGTGTTTTCTGTTTAAAAAGTACAACATTAGAAAGATAGAAAGTACTCAAGTCGAGTGAGCAGCTGATAGGCAGCCTACGTGGTTTGTTTGATGCAACAAAAGTGCATATTTAACAGATTCAGCGTGGACAGAAAGTTTTGCTCCAACACATTCTCACTCGTCACATGTCCATTTGGTCATGGACTTTCCACGTCCACATATGACATCCAAGGTACCCTGGGTGTGTTGGTTGTTGACGTTCTGGGACGCCGTGTCAACTTCAGCCTGTTACATGCATTGTCTGTTTTCAAAATACACTTCTGTTTTCACAGGAAATGTACAGTTTGCATACAGTCTCTTTCAAAATAAAAGCACTACATCAGTATAACACTGCAAATTTATTCTTTTTTCCTTCAGCAACACACACCCTTGGTTGGGTTTAGAAGAAAAGAATAGGATTTGGCTTTAGAATCTTGTGAGAAGTTAATTCCTGCCTCCCAGGTGAAAGTCGGTGATTGTTGGACCCATCCACCACCCCTCCTGCCTGCCCTACTCAGACTTCCACTGCCTTAACTTTGGTTGTTGTCCTGCCACCTCTCCCCCTGATGCCACCAGGCATGTTACATGATAACAGCGACTGGCCGCGCATCATGCCAACGTGAAAGGACGTCTTTTTTTGTCAGTGTCTGACACCAGAAGTCACTGACCAAGCACCGTTTCGCCAACTTTGTAGTGAGACTGGATTGGTTGCTCAGTTGTTGTTAGGACACGGTACAAAATTTATAGGTGGCACACATTTCCCACAAACAGATTTTTAAAAGGAGTGTGTGCAGTGCAGCTGCCACATGACAATGGCAGAGGAAATGAACAGCCAGGATGCTGTCTTGTGTTTCTGGCATGGAAATGTAAGACCCAGACAAATGTGCTCAGCAAGACGGTTTTGAAGTATTCCAAAAGTAGTCCAAAGTGTTAAGCATATGGCGCTTAGTGTGAGCGATCCAATGGAATACATTATGAATTACATTTTAGGGCATGCATTCAGTAATCTGTAGTGGAATATGTTTTAAAAGTAACCCTCCCAACACTGAGTGCAAGTGCTAGAATCAAAGATCAATTAATGACTTCTTAAAATTTTATTTTTTCGAGACATTTCTTTGATTTTTCACTTCAAAAATGATTCAAACAACTTTCTCATACACTTGAGAGCAAAATCAGGACAGAAACTGATTTTTCATTGAACAGGTGAAGAGTCTTGGCAGGGAGAACGAGCTAAGAATGTGAGTCATGTCATTGTGATCCAGTGTTTCAAGTCCTTTTGTAGGAAAAGATGCTGAATTAGTTAAAGCAGGAAACAAAACGAACGCCCTCACCCTGCAGGCTGCCAGAACATTCCTCCGCTTAGCCTTCGCTTGTTGAGACTCTCAATCAGTTCTGGCACTGAGATGTTGCACATATTGGAGTAGGCTGATTGGCTTTCACGTCTTGGCGGTGGAAGAGAAAAAAAAGGGAATGGTTAGTGATTAAATTCACTGGCAGCCTAGGCAACACAACACAACACAACACACACACTCGTCTGTATTTATATTGTTGGACGGTAATCCTGTTAATGAAAAATGTGCTGTTTTTCACAGCCACTGGCATGGGGAGAGCCAACCCTCTCCTGTGGGAAGGGAGGTGGGATGAGTGTTCGTCCGCCAAAATAAAAGACACATTAATAAGAAGAGAATGTCGCAATCAACTGAAATTATGTTCTGGACGCAAAGCGGAGGATGCTGCTCGCCTGTTGGTGCACCTGAGCAATGAACCTGTTGTTTCTGAGCAGGTGAAGCTCTGATGTCATGGGACGGTGCAGAGATCTGAGAGTGTGTGTTCTCCTGCAGGGATACACTGATCCAACACTCCCGGTTCCAACTGTACAGGAGGCTCCAAACACACTCACACACACACACACACACACACACACACACACACACACACACACACACACACACAAATCATTTCGCAGCACAAATCATCCCCCACAAACAGAGCAGTGACTGCTTTAGGCTGTAGTTCTGTTGTCTGTCTGTAAATCTCATTATGAGCTCCATCACTGCAGCATTCATGTTTACTGTGTCAGGGTTTATGCAAAGTTCAATCAATACTTTACATCTGTTTGCATATGCTTCTTCAACATGAAATAAACAAGTTTTAATCTGGATCCAAACTGGAACCTTTTGCCAATTTTACAGGAAATACTTTAGAATTTTAGGAAGTTCAGACCAAACATGGGTAAACTTTAGACTTGTGTTTCTCACAACACTGGCGTGTTTTACTCAGTCCTAATCATAGACTGTTAAAATAATGGACGTAACTACTATGATGCCACCCATTGGTCTGTGGACTTTATGATGCAAGTTCAGCATTTTTTTTGGAGCCAGAAGTGACCATATTTGGGGCGAAAAGCTGGAGCTGTGGAGGAGTGAGGGGTGGATCTAGCTACAGAGACCAAAACTGTTTTTTTGCACCAGGCTGTAAACATGTTTATTTCTGCTGTAACATTGGACATTTTAACATGGAGGTCTATGGGGACTGACTCGCTCTTGAAGCCAGCCTCAAGTGGACATTAGAGGAACTGCAGTTTTTGGCACTTCAGTACTAGAATATTGTGTTCAGGTAAAAGTACTGTTACTTTCAGGAAATTTGACTTCTGTTTTTAGACAACACAGTAACGGATGTGACTTGAAATGTAGCAAAGTACAGTACTTGTGATAAAAAGTATTTCAGAACAAGAAAAAATTACTGGTGTTTTTAATAGGCTACTCAAAAAAGTACTTCAGTCAGGACCACTTTAGTCAAAGAAAACTTTATTTCCTTTTGCAGTATTATGTCTGGCAGAAAAGCTCTATTCTGGGGCCTCTCTGGCCTTCCATGTGCCTTTGTGGAAAGTCTTAAGGCAGGGCTCTCTGCCCTTCCACACGCAAACAAGTAAAGCCCGAAGCAGAGCGAGCACACCTCACTGCCCTTCCACACACAAACAAGTAAAGCTTGAAGCAGCGCGAGCACACCTCTCTGCCCTTCCACACGCAAACAAGTAAAGCTTGAAGCAGAGCGAGCACACCTCCCTGCCCTTCCACACGCAAACAAGTAAATCCCGAAGCAGAGCGAGCACACCTCCCTGCCCTTCCACACTCAAACAAGTAAAGCCCGAAGCAGAGCGAGCACACCTCTCTGCCCTTCCACACGCAAACAAGTAAAGTACACCCTTAACAGGTCGCCAGTCTATCACAGGGCTAAGCTACAGCCAGTTAAAACATTTCAATGAAAAATATTTGCCTGGTGTTGGTCCTAGTGCATCTTTATGCTGCCACAACAAATAGTGAAAAAAGATTTTCAGTCATTTAAAAGGCAGAAACACAGATGATGTGTAAAACATAAAAAAGCCCTGAGCTGGTTATTTATAATATAAAAAAACCATAATATTATCAAAATGCTGCTGCAGTACATCTGCCAGGAAAAAGCATCACCTGTTACAAATATTCATAAAACTCGAGAACCTGCCAACTCCTACAAGTACATTTCAGTCCAGCTGTTGGAGGTTCGTCTGGATGACTAATGAAAATATCACTGACTCTTTTTCTACTCGTCCCCTGGGTTTCAAAACTGTTAAAGAACTGTGAAAAATGAAGTAATTTCTTCAGTTTCTGTAAAGTTTAAAATCAACAAATGATCATATTCTGTATCTTCGACATCCTGAAGACATTTTTATATTATTTATGCTCATGGTTACCAAACTTTTGTGCTCCTTTAAAGGGAACCTTGTGACTCTTCGTCACAAGTTGAATGTGTCAGCATTTTAAAAAGTTTGAAAGACTGATATGTACATGTGAAGCTCAGTGTAAGTTCAATCAGGAAGACTTCCCCATCTTCCTCCAATCAGTTGATTATGGGCGTTTCCTCTCTAGTTAGCCAATCAAACTTTGCCACAATCTCTTTCAGCCACTCATGTTGCTGCTGCCAAACTTTAAAACCTCTCTGCTCCTGTCAGCTGTCATTTTAGGTGGAAGCGTTGCTCCTTACTCCACTCCATTCTTCTCCAGTAACTGTATCCAGAGCCCAGGACGAGCTCATCAAAAGCCCACTCCTCTTCACATCCAGATCCTCAGCTCCCTCTTCATCTCATCTCATCATCACCACCAGCGTCTAGACTCCAGGGGGAGTCTACTACGTCTTTACCACCCTCCTGGAATATATGATATCACGATGGGGTCTAATCACCAAAGACTTAAGTCATGAGTCTCCTGATTGAGCTGAAATTGTTTCATTTGGAGTGTTTTAACCAGTACTTCTCCCAAAAGAGTGCAGCTTACAAATGAGACAGAGCAATGACAATTAGTACAGAAGAAATGTTTCATGTCCCTCTTATCCTAATTTTAAGTAAATCTCTTTTGAACATGCTGCACAGTTCATGTGTATTTTGGTCATTAGTACAAACAGTGCTTGAACCACAAACTCTCCACTTGTGGCTCTAGTTGAGGCAACATAATATACTGAGATAATTCTGGCCGAGATAATGGTACTGTAAAATATTTAATATCGGTGCAGCCCAGCCGGGACTCGGAGCAGTGACAAATATCCTTCTCTGAAGTTTCATCAAAATCTGATCAGCAGCATCCGAGATATTGTGTGTGACAGACGGAGAGATGGAGGGATGGACGAGTGCCGACCCTCAGTCCCACTGCGGGGGGCAACAGTGGTACCAACGGCTAATTAATCAAATTATATGACAGATGGTGTGGAGGAACTATTTCCCCCACAGGACGCTTTTAGATGAGCCACCGGCCTCGTGGTGAAACTGAGCGTCAGCACTTGACTGAAGTCCTTTCATTCTGTCCAATAAGAGAGGGAAGCCTTGGGATAGAAAAAAAGGGCCAGCATTAGTGGAGGATTGGAAGAGAGAAAGAAGAGAATGATGGAAAAATATTGCTCTTTCCCTTTGGATGTGATATGATCGCAGCCTGGTTATATTGCTTTGTGGAATATTGCTGGAGCGCAGAATTAGATTGGGTCTCCCCCTCTGGCTTCCATGATAAGGCCTCAGGAAAAGCAGCTTTGGATCGATCCGACGGACAAAAACGGGACGACGGAAACATAAACAGATTATAGACTTTGAAACGGCTTCATTTCCAGGCAGGGGACACACCCACAATCCCCATCTCCTCCCCCCCGACAGCAGAGAGGAGGCCACCTTCAGTGGCCCGCCATCCTCACAGCAGTTTCTCATTTGACATGTTTGGATTCGAACTCCGTAAAGTTTTCTCAACTCTTTTGTTTGAGCACATTTTGAGTTGTGATGTGATAAGTGTTGCCTGAGTCATCTCCTGTGCTCAGCACTTCCCTCGGTGGGCTTTTGAAAACCAAACTCTGCCAGGTGGTTTCCCTCCAGGAAGAGGAAGCTCTCTCAACATATGGCGTGTTCACGGTGGAGTCACAGGTGCCGTGTGCGTTGGTACACGGGGCTCAATGAAGCCCCAAGTGGCCAGAGCAAAAAATGCATGTATGGATTTAAATATTGTTTAAAGGTAAGGTCCTGATCACACAGAGATGCGTCGCTAGAAAGGCGTCACCAGCCAAACCATTGTTTTCTTATAGTATGATGCTCCCAGCCGACAACCGACAGTATAATACGCCACTGGACAGCGTGTAAGGAGCTGGAGAGTCCCTATAGGAGGGGCAGGAGGGGAGGTGGATGAGTCCAGTAAACCCAGGACTTTCACCTGGAAAGCCGCTGTTCACTTCCTGTATACCATGATGTCTTTTTCTAAACGTAACCACGTGCTTTTGTTGACTTTTCAGCATCTGTGGCAGCGTCAGCGACCATCAACAGCAGATGCAGGAGGATACCTAGCACGTAATATGAAAGGCTGCTGACAAAGCAGCCATATGTGACGACTTGGGATGACAAAGTGTTGGTGCACCTGGTGTGTGCTACTCTCTTGCGTCAAGTCTGGGCTTTTTTAGCAGTTTTTAGACACATGTAAAAATTCAAATTTTTCAGTGCAAGGCACAGAGTTGCACTGCTTCTCAGGGTCACACTTGGCCCAGGAAGCCAAGCAAGTCAAGCAACAGGCGGGGTTTACTCCTGTTTTGATGGCAGTAGATGTTGGAACAGTGTGACAGTGGCTAATGCAGTCGAAGGTTGATATTAGAGGTATTTCATTACAATGAAAGTCACACACTTATTTAAATATTAATCAGAGAGCAGCCAAGTGAATCTCTGGTGAGTATGATGATTTTTACTGCCACTAAATAGACTAGCTGCTAATTAGCTGTTGGACTGTGAGAGTTAGAGGGAAGAGAAAATATTATATTTCTTGGTAATTTATATTTCTTGGTTATATACAATGCTTGTAATTTTTATATCTTCATGTGCTCAAGAATTCACATAAATAAAAACATCAAATTTAAATGCATAATGTCAGTGACCAATTATCTTTGAATAGCAACAAAAAGCAACCCCCAGGGCTGTAAAAAGAAACTGCAGTTCCTTTAATGTCCACTTGAGACTGGCTCCAAGAGTGAGTCAATCCCCACAGACCTCCATGTTAAAATGTCCAACTTTACAGCGGAATAAACTTGTTTACAGCCTGGTATAAGAAACAGTTCTGGTCTCTGTAGCTAATTTCAACATTCATGACAACTGTACAGGGAGTGAATTTTTATATAACTCACTTATTTATATTTTATCAAGGCTTAAAGTTACGTATCATTAAGGGTGTGGCAGCTTTGACTCTGCCGTTAGTGTCCTCGGCTTCTCAGTCAGATCCAGCCTGCCCAAATATGGTCATTAATAGCTCCAAAAATCTAAAAGGGTGACGTCTGAAATGCTGAACACGAGGCTTCAAAATGGGAGTACACAGACCACTGAGTGATGTGAGAGTGACTCTGTCCATTACATATACAGGCTATGACTGTGATACCCAAGTAGCAGCCTGTGGGCCAAATCTGGCCTGTGACAGGGCGTTTTCTAATTTACAGTGAAAATAAGTTGGTTCACAGTGGAATTATTTCTGCACTTCTAACATAAATAAGGAGCCAGGGTGCATAGAAAGCATCAAAGTAGAGCTTGTTTATCAATTGTTTACTCAGGTTTGTTTGTTTTTGCTATTTTTATTTATATTTCTTAGATGTAACTTTAATTCCACCTGTTTTTTACTATTGTCTTGTGTGAAGGGAGACTGGCAATTAAGAATTTCAATGTACAGTGCAAGTTTTCTATTGTGTCTTCTTAAAGAGGTGCTAGGGGAGGATCTCTGGGCCCCTAACAGAGGTCCAGGTGTAGCCCCAGATGTCCTAGAATATCCGAGAAACACTCCTGTGTACACCTGAACTGTGCGGGGCTTTTGCAGCTGGCCCCTTCACGTCATTTGCAAGAGCAAACTGAGTATCCCTGGTCTAAGATATCACCCTGTGAGTCAAGACACATCATCAGGTAAAGACAGTGGCGTGGTGGGGGACATACGCAGGTATATGGGGCACTGCTTATACCCACCTATCAGCTGAAAGCTATTGGAATATAAAGGAGGGTACACTCGCTTCCTTCTTGGTTACCTACCCATCTACCCAGTCATTCATCCCTCTCATCAACTACCAGCACATCACTGGAAAAATGTGTTTCTTCACTGTTAGCGTGTCAAATTTCCTCGGATGCACTGACACAAAATTAATCTGTTTTTTGTTTTATTTTTTTCTGACTGATACAACACAACATTTTCTTCGGCCATCACAGTTGTCAGTGACATAAATCATATTCATAGCTCAGTTTATTTTACGCCGTTGTCATGTTTTTTCCTACAGTATGTATTTGGGAGGGTGGTCCTTGGAAATTTTTAACAATCAGAAATGGGCTTGAGTTACAAAGGTTTGCTAATCCCTGATGCAGACGACACGCAGCATTTAGAGCCCAGAGGTTACGTTGCCACCTGGAGACCCCACTGCACTGCAGACCTCTCTGGGTTTGAACATCTGAGGTTGGGCATATTAATCCTGATTATTTATTTTTGTGTACACAAAGCCTCTAAAGGTCAGACTGGGCCTGTGGGCGGAGTTTAAGGTAAGAGGTTTAAACTGGGAAGCAGAGTTTGTAGCTGTAGTTTAGATTGTGGGTTTACTGAAAAGAATGACCGTCCAAACAGTCTGGTTGAGCATGTTTTCTTGATAAATATTACAAGGTCAATTACAGGTTGATATGTGTCCCCCCCCCCAAAAAAAATTTGCTGTTTGCAATTTGCCTTTTGTAGTTTAATGAATTTCAACTTGTTCATAAATGTTTAATATTTATGAAGCATTTAATTATGTTTTTAGAGGCCAGACAGCAGAGAGATGAAGGAATTACATACATCAAAGGTACCAGTGAGATTCGGCTCATGTTGGTGTCTGAAATCCGAGGCCACCAGGACGCCTCAGGGTCCAACATGTTCATGTGATGAAGGATTAATATGGGATTCATGGTAAAGGTTATGCTAACATTGGATCAAAAACTTTATTCATCATATTCTGTTTTAAGCTGAATGTGAAAGAAAGCGATTTTCTGCATTGTTTTCATTAATGGAGATGTAAAATGAGAACACATATCGTCCATGTTTGTTCTGGGCTGTTTCATCCTGTAAATTTTGCAGAAATATTTGAATGTAAAAATGTAAACTTGATCAGCACAAGCAGAATATTTATGCATATTTCATCAACTTTCTGTAACAGACGAACGACTCTAACACAGTTTTCTACTCGTGCTCTGTGTATTTTCGGGGTGGCGTCTGCCCGAGCATCTCCCCACCTCCTTCACCCGCCACACCCAAAACAGGAAGTCCATCATGTCGGCTCAGCTGCTTGGTGATAAAAATATAATAAAATCCAAGAGCAAAACCTCAGCTTTATCCTTTCCTCCGCAGCTTTTTGCAGTTTATTACTTTCCCCTGTCATGGAGGAGGAGCAGAAGGAGGAGGATGAGGAGGAGGAGGAGGAGGAGGAGGTGAGGAGGGGGATTAAAGCTTTGTACGAAGAGAGAAGAAAAAACCTTCCAGATTTATTGTGAGGAAAAGGCAGCAGGACAGTGTCGTCAGAGCTGACAAAACAGATCCAATATTGCTGCTTGCTCCCTCTAATCTTATGAGTGGTCAGGGAGCGAGGTGATACGGCAGATAAAAGTAAATCTACTTGGCAGCCAAGATTTGCTGTCCTCATTTGTTTGTTGTGAGCAAGGCACGAGAGAGTATTAAGAGCCGGAGCTCGCTCTGCTCGGAATTCTCCTCCAATACCAGAAAAAAAAAAAAAAGAAAGAAACAACCGACACACTAGGAGATAAATTAGGACTGTGGCCATCTCTGTAATGGCGGGATGATGGCTGAATTGTTTTCCCGGGGCAGAGTCGGCTCTTATTTTCCCGGCAGGAAGCTTCTCTACCTGATTAGTGAGCAGAAAACCTGCTGAACAGAGTGAGCGAGCGAGTGTGGGCGACAGACAAACAGAACAGAGCTGATGCTTCCTGCTAAAGGACACACACACACACACACACACACACACACACACACACACGTGTTGTATAACGACAGCACACCCCAAAAAAATACTGAAAGTTAACCAGGTTCTCACACACACAGTCAGAGTCACAGTGAGCTCTAACGAGTTCCCGCGGTTCAGGAAGGTGGTCACATCCAGCAGAGAAGCGTCAGTCAGCAAGCTGGGCCCTGAAGAGCCTCCACAGTACTGTCAACTGTACTCACATACTGTGATCATTACTGCAGTACTGTACAAAGGTAGTACACAGTACTCACATCACTCCATGAGGAACTGGGAACTGTGGTCGACAGCCGTTACAGAGCAGAGAGCGTTCCATCAGCCCTCTCAATAAGAATAACACTGTATACTGTGTCAGTACAGCATTGTATCACAATATTTTGTGTGGTAATATTGTTTCAATACACAGACGCCAAGTATTTTCTTTTATTACATTAATTATTAGTATTGCAAATACAAATGAAGGTTTGGGTTGTCTACTAGAATAATAAACTCGGTTAATTTTTTCATCAAAGTGAAATAAACAAACTGGAAACTTTGTCAAAATGTGTTTTTATTTATTAAGATAAAGTTTATTTTAGGGACATCATCTGCAGTGGAAAAAACGTTATAATTTGCAATATACAGTATGTCACGGCAATACTTCTATTGCATAATGCAGAGTGCTGCACCAGGTCCGCTTCCTGCGGTATATAAAAATGAACCCATGGGTATGGGCATGCATGGGTATAAATGTAAAAATAGGTATAAAACAAAGTAAAAAGCTGTGCAGTATATGTGTAATATTCTAACATCTAAATCACTATTATCAAGCTGCAGCTCCTTTTATTTTGAAAGTCAGTGACACAAGTGTAACTTCTGACCCCGTGGTCACATTGGTCACTGACGTGGAGGACTCCAGCCATGAACCTTTGCAGCCCGAGGATGAGGTGGCAGCCTACATGGAGTTCAAGACACCCAAGGAGGATCCTTTGGAGGTTGTTTCCTAAAGGAGAAAAGAGACGTCTCCTCCGCTGGATTTGGAATTCAAAAACAGAGATCCCAGCTTAATGTGAGAGCCTGGAGCCTGGGTGGGTTTAATCACGGGTGCAGGTCTGTTCGCGGCACTTTTATGAACAGATGCTGCTATGACTTAGACATAATGATGGGTAACAGGTTGTTTTGGGCACTGAGCGGTATGGGCGGGTGTGGGTTTTCAAAACTGGACCCATGCAGGACTCTGGCATATTGTTTAAAATCACATTAATATTGTATTGTGATAATATCATATCCTGTTGTATCTGGTGATTCCCACCCCTTATATATACCAACACTTTATTCAAACTTATTTGGACCCTAAACTGTCTGTAAACATCTTCACAGTTTACAGACTCGTTTCCAACTTCAAATTTGACCTTTTTAGCCTCTTCTCTCCAGGTGGCTGCACACAGGACCATACGCTTTGTCCTCATCACATACCTAAAAGATTTGCTGTTTCAAATTCTGTGAACATTGCTGCCTTAAACCTCCTATGCATCCAATTATGATGGCATAAATACAACCAATACATGGCACTAGAAGGCGGAGTCAAATGTTTCACACAACAAATGAGGTGACGGTGGAGGAGGTTGTAATGTTTGTACCTTTAAATGGAGGCAGTAGACAACGGTGGTGGTTGTGTGGCCATTATATCCATCTCGACATGTTATATCACTATTATATTATGGATTTGTTCTGTTATGCCATTGTTTGAATTTCTTTGTCATCTCCTTTGGTTGTATCTCAATTGAACTACACTACACTGCCTCCATGATCTCCAGCAGCACTGCTTCGTTCCATCCAGATCTGTAAGCTTTCAGAAAATGTGCACAAATACAGATGTAATGAATGCAGAGTACAGACATCTGTCTCCTTATCTAATGTTGGGCATAAATGGGCCCTTACAGTCTCACAGACCTGCAGGGTGTGAAAGGTTAATCCTTTAAAAACAGATTTTCATTGGGTGATGTTGAGCAAAAAATAAAGTCAAACACAAGACGAGATGTTTTTATGGCTGCATCTATCAAAGTATAATTTTCTACACATTCCCCATATTCAGCCTGTCAGTCACTTTCTGTATCTGGAAACTTTTGGACTTCTACTTGAATGTCAAATAAAGTTGTGAGTTTGATCGTAGCTTGAGTTTGTAATGACACCAGTTGTTTAGCAGCAGCTCTGTGATGCTTAAAGCCAGACTCCAACACATTGAATATTGTGACTAAACGCTGTGAAGAGTGCGGACTGTAAAAGGTTTCCCTCCAAAGCGACGAGCTGCTTCAGTGCAGTGTGAACGACAGTTTCATCACCCACAGGAAATGGGGCTTGTGATTTAAAGTGATGCTGAAAGCAGCCATTATTCCGTCAGTGCTTGAAACTGATCAGGGCTATGATCGCAAACCGCCCAAAAAAGTGAAAGCAGGAAACCAAAAAAAAAAAGGATGAGGGATATGAAATCCTCTGTGGTGGATCTAATCCTCGCTCACACGCTCGCCGTGGTTCTCTGCCAGATGATGAAAGCAGAGTTGGAGGTGAAACTATCTTCCCCTTAAGTGTTCCTCCTCTCCAGCCTAAACTGCCTGTCTGCTGCTGAAACTCCAGGAAAATACTGCAGACACTGCTGTTAGAGTGATGAAGAGGCAGCGCGCTCGGCGGGGAAAAGAAATATTTGGAGGCTAAATGTTCTGTGCTCTTAATTTTTTCTCTTACAACAAAGACACAGGTGGATTTAAGAAGCAGTGTGTCTTGTTGTGTTGTTGTGGAGAGGTACACGTAACCTTTGAACCGCAGGCAGTTTGTGCACAAAGGCCTGTGAATAAAGAGTGAAAACTGCACAGTGTCTGTTTCTTGGCCTGGTGTCATTTTCAGAATACGTCAGGCTGCTCAGAGATGCCACCGTCTGACATGTTGGTGATACTTAACATGTTCTCTGTCACGTTATATGAAGAGGTTTTGTGCCTTTGTAAGTCAACATGTTCGACACACAAACGTCTGTGCGTGAGTGAATTTAGGAGTATCAGCATTTCAGGGATGTAAGGACTGTGTGAAAACAAACAAAAAAGTAATTTTCATGGACATTTCATGCCTATTGTTTTTCTTATTTCTCTTTGGGATGAACTTGCTTGTGAAGGCTCAGAGTCATGACTCACAGGAGGACAGGTTCAAAACAAGTTTAAGCTAAGTGAAGCACATGAGAGAGTCTGGCTCAGACAGAGTGACTCTGGTTTATCAAACACTGCTGGACTAATCAGGGAAATGTGGAGCAGGTGAGTGAGCGTGCGGAGATGATCAGGTGAGGGGAAGGAGAGTCGTTACTGCAGGAGAGGAGGGAGAGGCTCGATCTGTAATGACAGGGACACTAAAGGCTTATTTATACTCCTTAATGTACAAAAACAGATATGCCTGCTTCATTTCTCATTGCACAGATACAGCCAATAGATGGCACTAGAGGGCGGAGTCAAAAGGAGGCCATAATATTGTACCTTTAAACAGAGGCAGCGTTGTAAACACTGGTCTATACAGCTGTTAAGTTCATCCTGACATGTGGATGGAGAATTCTTTTCACTATATCACTGATTTGCTCTGTTTCACCATTTAATTTTTGTTGTTGTCTCCTACGTTCATATCTTACTCAACCTTTACAATCTCTCTGGTGCTAATGCTTTATTTTGTGTGTATCCGCAAGCTTTCAGGAAACGTACACAAATCTGGACAAAATGAATGCAGAGCACAAACAGAAGACTCCGTCTGTTGCTGTATCTAATGTTGAGCATAAATGAACCTGGCTCATTCTATGGTTGTGTAAAGGAGACAAACCAGCTTTCTCATTCAAACTGCAATGATGTGTGCATACACCTGAATCAGACACAAATCACAGCACAGCATGCAAAACTGGAGGCCGACTTTCTATGCATATGTAAGATATCTCCACAGTCAGCTGCTGATGGATAGAAAGTGTCACTGGAACCAAATTTTTCTTTGCACCAAAAGTTTTGTTTAAAAATCTCCTTTTGCTAGCGTCAAAACAGCAGCTGAATTTGAGAACATTTAATCGTCTAATCCACAAATCTAATAAACACAACACCTTTTTAAATGTTCATTTGACATAAAAACATGAAATCTTTTTGTATATTAGTGTAGGCATAGTGTAGTGTGTGAGATTCATACGCAAGTTGCACCTTTCTTTATTGTACGGTGAGCTTGAGAAACTGATCAATACTTGGGGTCACCTGGGGGGGCTGGAGCCTATCCCAGCTGACACTGGGTGACAGGCGGGGAACACCCTGGACAGGTCGCCAGACTATTGATCCCGAACATAAGTTAACAAATTAACTTAGTTTTAAACACAAATTTGTCTCTCGTCTCGGAGGGACCGCTAACGTGAATGTCCCTATCTAGAGCCAGTGTTTGGTTTGTCCATCCTGGGCTACTGTAGAAACATGGCGGTGCAACATGGTGATCTCTGTGGACGAGGACCTGCTCCCTGTGTAGATATAAACAACTCATTCTAAGGTAGTGAAAACACAACAGATCTTATTGCCTGGTGACTTTACACTAAATGAAACACACTCATATTGTATTTATATTATATTCCATCCATCAGAGATTAAAGAGCAAATATGAGCGAAACATGTGAGGAGGTGACACCAGGTGTTTCTATCTGGAGCATGAAGGGTTCACAGAAGGGTGTTTGTATTCAACGTGTCATCAGTGTAATATGTTTAATATGTAAAAGGCTGAACCGTCATTTTCAGGTTCTCCTGACTCTGGTACTTGTTGGTAGGGTCTCTTGCTTTTGTCTAATTTTGTGTGAGAAAATGAAAATGTATAACTGAACATTGTGATAAAACACTTTGTCACATTTACTCCTCTCCCCGCTCGCCAACATATTTGTATGCAAACCAGGGTCCTTGCAGAAAACAACTCTTTTGTCAGAAGTTGAAGTTGTACCCTCACAAACACACTCACACTGAGTCACACTCTCTCCTCTCCTGTTTCTGCCAGTGTCCTCTCAGTCTCAATGCCAGACTCTTACCATGCTCGCAGCTGAGAAACAAAAATCACAAACTGAATGAAGAGATTAAATGCGTACTGTAGCAGCACGCTGCGACACAGTCCGCCCACCTTCATCTCGCCCGGGATGCTGAGAGGTCCGACAAGCAGCCGGCTGACTCTCCACACAAACACTTCAGTGACAGAGGAGTCGGTGTTGAGCTGCGGAGAGGAGTTTCTCTGTCGGAGCTGGAGGTGAGTCAGTGCAGACAACAGAGCGAGCTCCAACATCACCTCTGAGCACAAACAAACAACAGGCATCAGATGGCAGGAAAAGGCCAGAGGAGGGGAGGACGCAGAGACAGAGAGGGAGGAAAGAACGCATTTATCACCAACCTGCTGCTTTTAAATCTGCACCACATAAGTGAGAGGGGGCTGACAGGTGTTGGTCGTGTGTGCAGTCAACATGGAGACCAGCAGATAAACATGGACAACATTCAAACACACTGATAATGAAATTTATTATTAATGTTCCCTTACCATGACAGTATAGGTTACAGTTTGTATATGTGTGTCCTGCAGGTGGAGCTAAAGGATGAGTTACATCAAAGCGGTTCATCCTCAGGGGACATTTCATGGCCAATCTGGCCAAGCACATGTACACACAAGGAAACTGTTTTTTTCATTAATCTAAATTTAAATTCACAGGCAACTCATCCTCACTGTGACCTCGTCACATGTCCACGTTTGGTCATGGACTTTCCACGTCCACATATGACGTCCAAGGTACCCTGGGTGTGTTGGTTGTTGACGTTCTGGGACGGCGTGTCAACTTCAGCCTGTTACATGCATTGTCTGTTTTCAAAATACACTTCTGTTTTCACAGGAAATGTACAGTTTGCATACAGTCTCTTTCAAAATAAAAGCACTACATTGGTACGACACCCTGAATTGGCGTGTTTTGTTTTTTTTTTCCTTCAATAGTCTTCAAAGGACATGGTTTGGTTTAGGAAAAGAGAACAGGTTTGGCTTTACAATATTACTGGAAGTGAACACCAGCATTCCAGGTGAAAGTCAGTGGTTGTTGGACCCCTCCCACTGGCCCCACTGGGACCTCCGCCCCCTTAACTTTAATTGTTGTTGCGCTGCATTTCCATCTGATGCTTTGGGCACCATTAATATGGAGTTAGATTTGTGTCTTTATTACAAGCATGAAAATAAATGATATGAGAAAAAAAAATGTTTGAGAGAGAAAAAATCTGTCTCTCAAAAAACTTTTTTTTTTACTCTCAAATATTATTTTTTTTGCTATCAGTGTGCTGTCAGGATTTTGCTTTAGCTGCAAAAATAATGTCATGGGCGGGGCCACGTTCCTATTGGCCAGTCTCAATCGAATTGACAGCTGGGTGAGGATCGTCTTGGGAGATGAATTCAACTGAATCATTCATCCACCATGGTCGATTCACCGGCGTAGATGCGCTGCGTTATTTGGGAGCTGATATGCATACATTAACGTCATGCATGGAATGTTGGAAGACAAAAGAACTGTAGTAATGTTAATGGGTTAATGGGATAACCTGATTTACAGCAGGCTAGCTAGCTAGATGTAAAGTTAATGCTAGCTGGCTAGTGCAGTTTATAACACAATCTCTGTAAAATAACGTTAGGTGAGAAAAGCGATTCATTATAGGAATGATTGTGATAACCAACTTGCTCAGCTAGCTACCCATCGAGTTGTGTGTGTCACCATCTTACCCAAACATTGGAGTCTCTGCTTCCAAATAATGCAGCGCATCTATGCCGGTGAATCGACCATGGTGGATGAATGATTCAATTCGACTCCCAAGACGATTCTCACCCAGCTGTCAATTCGATTGAGACTAGCCAATAGGAACGTGGCCCCGCCCATGACATTATTTTCGCAGTGAAAGCAAAATCCTGACACGAAAGCAAAGACTTAGGTTTTGAGAGAGAGAAGAAAAATGTTTTGAGAGAAACAATTTTTTTTGAGAGAGAAAAGGTTTTCACTCTGATAGCAAAAAAATAATATTTGAGAGTAAAAAAAAAAAGTTTTTTGAGAGAGTTTTTTTTTCTCAGAAATCATTTTTTAAATCTCAAATTATTATTTTTTTATATTCTATGACAAAATACTTTCTCTCAAAACTTTTTTAGTCTCAAATATTATTATTTTTTGCTATCAGTGTGAAAACTTTTTCTCTCAATTATTTTTTTTTCTCTCATATTTATTTTCTCGCATGTAATAAAGACACAAATCTAACTCCATACATAAACAATAACAATACCATGAAATGACAGCTTTTTTCATTGGTGTCTGACACCAGAAGTCACTGACCAAGTGCCTGTATTCAATGGCTTTGGAGTGAGACAGAGTGGACATAGAAAAGGACATATGGCAAAAACAACAACAACAACAATGCAGATGTTTCCTAACAGGTCTACTGGTGATATCATTTAGCAGTGAGTATCCCATCATGTCAGCCCAGTCACAAGAGGAAAATTATACGCATTACATCGATGTTTCTAAAGTTATGTCATATATGATCTGACTTTGTTTAACAGACCACTGTTAGGGACCAACCAACAACAAAACCAGCTGTTTTTTAGGCACCAAACATGGGTTGTTTTTAGTGACCTGTTGCTGTATTTCGAGCCAACCCGTTCTCACTCCTGACTCATCAAATAGCCTACTGATGCATGGTCAGTGACCCTTAGCATTAGCTACCAGTGCACTGAGGCACCTTTTAGGTATGAGACACTGGGCTGATGCTCCAAGCAGCTTCTGTAGTATAAAGAGTAAGAAAGTCCGTACAGGATAGGTGAGAGTGGAGGTGGATGGGTCAAACAAACTGTGGACTTTCACCTGAGAGCCTGCTGCTCGTTTCCAATGTAAAACCAAAGTCAACAACTTATTTTAATAACAATGTCGTGTGCTAGTGTGTACCTGACGTTACATTACATACTTGTTAAAGCCAAACCATGCTTTTTTTTCCCAAACCTAACCATATGCTTTTGTTGCCAAAATAAACCTAAAAAAAGATTTTTACCTTCATTGCAAGTTTATTTTGAAACGAGACTGTATGCATGTAACAAGTAGAAACTGTATATTTCCTGAGTGAATAAGTTGTTCATCCTTTGCTCAGCCTGCAGCCAGTCCCACAGCGCCAGGCAACTGCAAGCTGTGATAGAGCGCGTGTGTCCATATGGCCTCTATACAGTTAGTAGTGATTAATAAGTGGCTGCAAATACTAAGATGTCAGTCAGAATACAGTCTAATAACGATTCTCCACCTCAGCCAGAGTTACTGCTGCATCACAAGTCCTTGTTGACTCAAACTACACAAGCTGAGACCCGATGTGAGGTTTGATCGCAGCCTCCGCTCACGTCCACATCGATAAATGCCGAGCAGTGCATGTAAATGACCGTACGCCCAGTTTTCTATCATATGATCGTTTCATAAATGAGGGCCACTGACAGGACCCTCTCGACCCACATTCTGGATCTAAATAGAAAAAAAGATCTGTGTGGTTTTCAAACAGGACTCATCATCAGAGCACAGGGACAGCGTGACCTTCAGTCACAAAGACAGACCTCATATGATCAGAGGAGGTGCTCTCCACTCTGTTCGTGTCAAGTGTGTTACTGCATGTTTGATGGAAACCAAGAGAACGGTACATTTATCTGCTTTTTCCTTTAGAAGTTTGAGTCTACGAGAAGATTATGTGAAACAACTTTCCTGTCTGAGACAATATTAAACCTGTATGTGTAAAGACATAAATATATTTAATGTAGTTATAATAGAGAGCAGAAGATTTAAAAATTAAAATATTTAAATGTTATTGAGTGAAAGACATTTTTTCTCTGTCCAGTCTTGACTTGATTGTTGTTTCTCATCTCATCAACTGGCAGACGTCCGCTGTGCTGACAGTCTTCACGGTGATATAATGTGACGGCGCCAGCAAACCCTCAGATCCAGATCAGGTCCGGAGTGACTCACAGAGGCCATAAAGCAGCTGAATGAATACACAGCGCTGATTAAAGAGGTCGGCAGCGTCCATAAATTCTCTGCTATATTAAAGGACAATTTGGTTTCTGTTGTGGAAGCTGTAAAACGCCCCAATGTCCAATCTGGCCGAAGCATATGTGAGTTGTAAAAGGTGCTTATGGCTGACATGTTTATCTATCCACACATTCAACAGACCTCCAAAAAACCAGCAGAGTCAGGACCTCCTTCCACAACCCTCAGGAGGAGGAGGAGGAGGAGAAGACGTTCAGGTGATTGATACATCAGCGTATCTCATCGGCCATCGTGTCTGGCGCTGCAGATGATAGAGCCGGCGGCAAGCTGAGAGGCTTTTAGCCGCTGGAAGGGTCAAACGGCCCTATCGTCATGGTAAAAGGCCGGCGTAAATCTCCCCGCCACTGCTGCTGCCCTGCCAGCTGATCAATACTGATCTAAAAGTGATGAATGAGAGCCCGATGGACTCCATCTTTTCTTCTCCCGGCAGCAGGATGGAGAACATCTTATCTCTCGCTCTGCGGAGGGGGGGGCAGTGTTTTTGGGTGGAAGGAGGGAGGGAGGGAGGGAGGTCACAGAGATAAAAACACAACATCTTAAATACTTTCTGTACATCAGACTCACTGATGGCTCAGTGTTTGGGTTGTGTTATCAGTTTGAGTGTTTGCTTTTTTCCACCGCTTTACCTTGCTGTCAGACAGCTCTTATAGACGAAGCAGTTATATCCATCGGATCCATCGATATCCATCTTTAATGAATCTGAATTAACCCTTTAAGAGACGAAAATCAGCAGCTCCTGTGTTCTGTGAGGTAAAATAATTGTTTTTCTCAGTGGGATCCGGCTGAAGAGAGCGATATGATACCTTCAAGTCCCTGTTTGAAAGGGGGAATATTGAAATATTAGCATACACTTAAACTGTTACTGACATTTTAGGTGGCTAAAAAACATTTTGCTGTTGCTTCCATCTGCAGAAGTACATCGTTTAGCTTGTGTGGCGGCACTCTTGCCTCTTCTTCAAACTGAGAGTGTGCCCACTGACACCTACTGTAGGTAACATACTGACTATGGATAATTATCTCACAGAGCGCCACTTAAAATAAAGACAGTGAAGCTGAGCTCTGTGATAGTAAAGTTTTATTTGGGCATAAAGTCTTATTCGGGGTGATCTGAAGACACACACCACATAACTGCAACATCAAGTGTTCAGTTCCAGCTGTGGACCTCTGTTGAACATCAAACCCTCTAAAACTGGTGAAATTCAGAAAGAAACGAGTGTTTAAAGACGCCCAGGCTGAGAGAGCAGCATAAAAACATTGTTACAGCGATGAGTACAATACAAACTTCAACACAAGAAAACTGTCAGAACAGATTTATGTTTTCAAAACCTTTCCCCTCAGTTCAATGTTCCAGGTGAAACAGAGAAAACATAAATGAATAAGTAAGTAAATAATTAGCGTCTCTTTTCCCAGCAGTTGATCAGCACCAACGTTGACCAGCACAGCATTTTAACCAAAGTTAAACATTTATGGGTTCTAACTTTTGATCAGAAAAACCAGCACATCCTCACTGTGACCTCGTCACATGTCCACGTTTGGTCATGGACTTTCCACGTCCACATATGACGTCCAAGGTACCCTGGGTGTGTTGGTTGTTGACGTTCTGGGACGCCGTGTCAACTTCAGCCTGTTACATGCATTGTCTGTTTTCAAAATACACTTCTGTTTTCACAGGAAATGTACAGTTTGCATACAGTCTCTTTCAAAATAAAAGCACCACGTTGGTACAAAAACGAGAATTGACTTTTTTATTTACTTCAACAACAAACGCACATGGTTAGGTTTAGAAAAAAAAAGAACATGGTTTGGCTTTACAATCTTACAGGAAGTGAAAACCGGCCTCCTGGGTGAAAGTTGATGGTTGTTGGATACATCCGCCACAACTTGAAATTTCCCCCCCTAAACTTAAGTTGTTGGCTGTATTTTCCCGAGATGCCACAGGGTACCATTACAGAATAACGTTGGAATTCCACTGGATGCGTGTCCGTTGCGGAACAGCTGCGCTGGTTATCCGCTGCGTGCTCCGCTGTCCGTCAACACCCACCGGCTGTGTTTGCTGTGCAGAGCAGTGCAGCTCCGCCGGACAGCAGGAGTCATGAGGACCCACGAGATCTCGCGAATTCACGCATAATTGCACGATATAACAAGATGTAGTTTCTATAAACAGAACCACAAAACCAGAGTAGTAGGAAGACATCTGGGTGCACCTCCATGATTAACATCTCCTCGTCCATGGTGTCAACGGGGTGAAATGACGTCTGGAAACCTCTGACCTGTTGACTTCAGGCCTGCCTCCGCCCATTATGACGTTTTCAAGGTGTAGTGCAGGGAAATATGATCCGCCGTGAACACTGTGTACTTTATTTTGAAAATTAACCAGATGTTTTATTTTGTTTCTGTGCTTGATTTCCTGCCCCACACGATCTGCTCCTTGCTGAATTGCTGCGTTGTGCTCCGGCGTCCGGCAAAAATAGAAGTCCTGCGTATCTGTTGCGGAGGGCTCCGGAGCGCCGCAGCTGTGACGGAGCTGGAACGCAACACATCCGCAGCCGGTGGAAGCACACACATTGACTAGAATTGAAACGTATCAGCTCCGCTGCCATTCCGGAGCACAGACGCAGCCAACGTGCATCTGGTGGAATTTGGGGGTAACAGTGACCGGCCGCGCATCATGACGCCGTTAATGGGTGGCTTTTCTCATTTCATGTCTTGACACTGGAAGTCACTGACCAAGCGCCGGTATTCAATGACTTCGAAGTGAGGTACATCGGTAGCTGACACCAAAATCATTGACAAAGCAGGTTTATTTTAGGAGTTGGGAGTGGGATCAGGCTGTGATGCTGGATTTACTTGAAACTTAATGTCAGAGCAGAAACTAACTCACCATCAACCTGTGGAGATGAAAACAGATGCTTTGCAGAGAAAATTCTGAGATGCTCCCTGAAACATGTCGAGCAATGACGATGTTGAATAAAACAAAGTTTGTATGTTTGTCTTTTTTTTTCTTTTCAGTTTTGGAGCTTTGAGGTACTCTATCATGCTGACATGAAAGAAAAGCTTTTTTCATTGGCGTCTGATGCCAAAGCCAAAGCGCCAGTATTTAATGACTCCAGAGTGAGAGCAAGTTGGAACAATGGATAGATCATCACAGAGGACATTCAGTGTCACCTTTCTCTCATCATGGGTTTATTTTACTAAGTCTCCAAAAAAAAATCCACCACAGTTCAAGGCTGGATTACAAAGCATCTGAATACGATCACACTGGATGATTACAGCCCTCAAATAAACACATGTGAGCTTTGTGCAGTTAAGCCCTGCCCCTCAGATTTCTCATAGGTTTATGAATTTCAAACAACTCAGTTCAACATTTTTCAGTGATCTGAACACTTATGTCTCTTTAAAGTTGTTTTCTGAAACTTGGGCACAATAAAATGTGATATACATGTTCACTGACAGGTCACACGGTTGTCAGACATGTTTTTCCCTCATCCATCCAGCATGCCTGTGACAGAACAGACACACTTCTATTTCTATCCTCTCATCCGTCTACACAGGCTGCGTAACACCTCGCATTTCACCGGCACTTACTGAGCTGTGAGCCAGAAATGTATCACTGCATATATACGCAGCAATTGCCTGCTGTCATTCTGTACACTCAGAGCTCCACTTGCGGTTGTATGTCTCTGCAAAGCAGTCAAGTTGCAGACATGGTTTACATCCGTGTCTGCCCAGACTCATATGTAGCCATGACAGCTGACAATGCTTCAAATATAGATGTTGCTGCAAGGGAGTTTCATATTCTAAAACACGCACACACATCTTCAACCCGGCAGCACAGACGATCTATACAATCGGCACAGTTTCAAGATTAGTCACCAGTTCAGTATCTGACCAAATGTCTCCCCTTCTGTCCGAGTTGTGACGCTGAAGGGTGGACAGAAAAGTGATTTTTCAGAACATTATGATATCACATTGAAGCTGACCTTTGACCTTCTGGATATAAATTTTCATTGCTTTATTTTTTTTATCCTGTCAGACATTTGTGTAAAACTTGTCTTAAAACTGTCATAATTAGCCTTCTGCCTGCGGGCTCCGTCCCTAATTAGTGTATGAATTCCTGAGTGTGGCCAAAAATGTGTTTTGTGAGGTCACACTGACCTTTGGCCTTTGACAACCAAAATCTAATCAGTTCATTGTTCAGTTCAAACAGATGTTGTTCTGTTCACAAGAAAGAGGATGAGGTGACAGTGACCTTGAACTTTGACCTCAATAACCAAAATCCAAATATCCTTAAATCCAAGTGGACGTTTGTGCCAAAGTTGAGGAAATTCCCTTAGGGCATTCTCGAGATATTGTCTTTACATGACTGAGATGGGCACAAGGTCACAGTGACATTTAACCACCAAAATGTAATCAGCTCATTGTTCAGTCCAAGTGGATGTTTGTGCAAAATGTGATAAAATTCCATTCACAAGACAGAGGATGAGGTCACAGTGACCTTGAACTGGAAGTTTTGACTATTAAAGTCTAATCAGTCCATTGCTGAGTTTAAGTGGATGTTTGTGCCAAATCTGAAGAAATTCCCTCGAGCTCTTCTTAAAATTTTGTTTTCACAAGAAAGAGAAGTATGAGGTCATAGTGACAATGAACAATGACCACCAAAATTTAATCAGTCCATCGTTGTGTCCAAGTAGACGTTTGTGCAAATTTTGATAACCCAATGACCTGGTCACAATGAAACTTTGACCTCAATCACCAAAATCTAATGAGTCCATCCTGAACTCCAAGAAGACGTTTGTGCCAAATTTGAAGATATCACGCTGACATTTAACCACCAAAATCAGGTCCCAGTGGATGTTTGTGCCAAATTTGTGGAAACTCCCTTGCAGCCCTCTTGAGATATAGTGTTCACAAGAATGAGATAGACGGAAGATCATGTGACGGTGACCTTTGACCACAAAAATCTAATCCTTTCATCCTTGAGTCCACGTGAATGGTTGCGACAAATTTGAGGAAATTTCCTTGCTGTTCTTGAAATATTGCATATATCAGGTCAGCATAAGGTCACAGTGACACTGAACTTCAACCTTCGACCACCAAAATCTAATCAGTCTGTCGAGTCCAAGTGGAAATTTGTGCCAAATTTAATACAGATTTCCTCAATGCGTTCTTGAGGTAGCACTCACGAGAATGAGACAGGCAGACAGACATACATTTAAATAGGGAAGGACAGACAAACCAAAAACATATTACCTCTGGCCATAGCCATTGCTAGCAGGGAGGCAAACAAACCAGTCTGAAAATAATGATGCTGACAAAGTATGAGCTCAGGGAGAAGCTTCTCTAGAAGGAAACAGTTTGGATCCTTTACTGGAGCAAAAGAAGCAAAACAGCAAAAATAAAAATACTTGAGCACAAAGGCACCACTACACCAAAACCTCCTGGACTCGACCTTGAGACCCCCTTGTTCTTTTTCTGGTGAGGTGAAGGCCTGTAACAGTGAGTGACAGCAGAACATGAATGTTTTGTCTTCAGTAGACGAAGAAGGTAACATAAAGTCAAAGTATAAAAGTATGTAGCGTACAAGAAGTGTGAAAAGTATAAGATAAAACTTTATTTATCCCGTGGGAAAATGCTGTGCAGCATCTGCAACACAAACTCTAACATAATAAGGTGTAAATCCAAATCTAAAATATATATACATATATATATGTATGTATATACACTGTGAACATCGGGTCGGGTTCACGTGCATCAAATCTTCTTTGCAGCTTTTCTCTTTGACGTGATTTTTTTTTGCTGTTAACTCCAGATTTTTAATGTCCATTTTGAAACTGCACATAAAAACAGGTGATGGCCGCCTCCACTTTTACAGCCGTTCTAACTAAAAGATGTCTCTCTTTTGCTCATAAGGTTCCACTCGCAGTTCACCTTGAGGCCATTAGTGACCTCTGGGAACTCGGCGGAGCTGATGGACCCTCAGTGACACCCAGGGGACCCACACAAACGTGGAACGATCAATAAAAGGACAATGTGACGATTCAGCTCAGGCGTTACAATGAACATCAGTTGTTTTTTCATTCTGAGCTCTCGAGCTGCATTTTCCTGAGATGAACCCTCCTCTTCACCCGCCCGCCCGCCCGCACATAATGATAAAGGCCATGAATTGAAGCCATAAATTACCTCCTAACATTGAAGAGTGTGATGATTAATCACTCCACAAAGTCTCCTCTGTGGAGACACAAAGATGTGTCTCCTGGTGCCAAACAGCCTCTCTGTGTTTGCCGCTGATGATTTACAGCGCATCCGTGCGGTGGCGTTCAGCTCGGCTGTCAGCCGCCGAATCAGAAAACTGTTTGGAGATGCCAAGCTGACAAAGAGCACAAGACAAAGTCCGCCGTACCTGTGAAAAGCTGCAATATGGACATGTTTCGCTGATGATGACGACGCTCTCTGCTGCTTCTTTCAGTCGCAATAATGGCCATCCGGTCAGTGACGCACTCCATAAATCAAACAGACTGCCGGTTTGTTTACCCGCCGGGGTTGAAGAGAGGTCTGAAACAGCAGTATCTGTCCCAGCCAGCTGTTCACTTCCCCTCTCTGTCTCTCTGCAGCCTCGGCTAATCTCAGCTCTCCAACTTCCTTTAATTCTGCTCCTTCATTGTCCTCCTCATAAAGAGTTTTGGGCAAACTTTACCTCTGTGTTCTGCTGCTGGAAATTTCTCTGCACTCCGTCTGCTATCTCTGCGCCGGAGTCGTGACTCTGTGCGCTCTCGTTAATTCACTCCCTTTTTTCCTGGAAGAGCTCAGAGGAAACTGTTGGTTTAACGAAGCGGGGGGTATGTGGGTAAATAGGTACCTCCTTGACTTGTCTGT
Source organism: Epinephelus lanceolatus (assembly GCF_041903045.1). Classification (NCBI taxonomy): domain Eukaryota; kingdom Metazoa; phylum Chordata; class Actinopteri; order Perciformes; family Serranidae; genus Epinephelus; species Epinephelus lanceolatus. The sequence goes on from NC_135740.1 coordinate 45,070,887, forward strand.
GTGTGTCCAGTGTAAACAGCAGCGTCCGCACAGCGAGCTCACCGGGGGGTTCGCAGGCCACACTGTTTGAATTTCAGTCTGACACAGAAAAACTGTTTGTTTTCTGTATTTGGATTCTTTTTTTGGTCCTCAAATGATGTGACACTGATGTTTTTGGCTCTAAATGTTCACATCAGCCACAACATCTCCTCTTTGTTCTGCCCCACAGCGGAGGACAGATGATCACATGGTTTGACTCTGTGGAGAAGAGTGAACCATTTTATTTATTTAATCAGAGCGTACCCAGTGTCCTTTGGTTTGATGTTCATGTTTGGTGTTTTCTGGGCAATGGATCTTTTTTGACCGACAAATGTGCACGTCTGTATGTTATGTAGGATGCACAAAGCTCATGTGGAGCAGGTGTTAGATTAATATCCTCCTTGCTAACTGTGTCCTGGAACCAGACGAATCTACAGCTCATGTTTTATTCGCACTGGCAGATGCGTCTGATAGATTTCTGTCTGACGTGGCCAATCACAACCATTTATCTGATATTTGTCAAGTTGTGTCAAGTGGACTTTTCGTTCTTAATACAAAATACATAATGACATAATTGTGGCTCGTGCATCCTCACACTGGAGACACAACAGCAACATAACCCTAGCTGGATTAAGAGGAGCACTGTTGAGGCATGTTTGAAATCAGTCAAGATGGCTGCAGCCGATATGGAACTTTCTGTTCAAGTTCCCTCGTTCACAGACATGTTTATGCTGCACCATCACAGCTCATCTCTGCAAGCTGTACTCTGCTTTCATTTGTCTCTAGCTCAGCATTACGTCAGATATTTCGTCGCTGTGATTGGTTTTGATTCTATCCTGCACAAGGAAGCATTTTGGATTATGGCTGTTGATAACGCCCCTCTGAAACTAAAAATGAACTAAGAGGTTGCAAGGGCTGGTATTGGTACACGATACCTTCAAGTTGTATTGAAACATCTCCAGTCAAATGATGCCGTCATTAAATCCTCTATATTAAATGATCTATTGGTATCTTATCACTTTAAAGATACTGGTATTGTAATTTTTAAATGACACCCAGCATCACAGGTTACAGACTAACTCGCATTTGCAATTTGACCTGGTAATACCAGGCTATGCTAACTGCTAACCAATGCTAACAGTAATTCCTGGTTTGCTGTGAGGAAACTTTAAAAGTGTTTGAATTTTGCACTGGAGCCAGACTTTGGTGCCACTTCTATTGAAGGTAATGAGGCAGGCATGACAAGTCCCACTATAACCCATCATATCTGTGCTGTTTTACCTTTGACTGAAAAATCCTTTCACAAAAAAAAAAAAAACAACACAAAATGACCCTTCCTTCTTTTAAAGGTTCCTTGGTTTGCTGCAGAGACCATCAGCAGCTGTGGATTACTCCAGTGCAGTCGTCATTAATACAGGAACATAAAAATATCATGTCAGTAATGTGCTGTACTGAGGGAGGAAATGATTGATAACACAGAGAGGTGATAGATAATTGATGGACCGTGGTGTTTTGCCCGTCCATGTTAAAATGTCAGAGCAGTGTTTCTTAATTGATGCTGGAAACGTTGAAAAGCTCCATTCTCACTGGACGAAAATGCCATCGTAGGCCAAGGTGGGGACAAAGAGATCCACATTCATGCAGACCTGGCCTCACAGACACCGCTGAGATTTCTTCAACATTTTCCACATTCTGCCGCTCATCTCTTCCCCCCGAGCTGAAGCTGCGGGGCCTGGCAGGGCGGCACAAGTTGCAATTGATTCAAAATCCTTAGCGGCAAAACAGACAAAGAGGTCATCTATTATCCTCGCCGTCCTCGCCCGGCGTCCCCCCCTCTCTCCTCTCTCCTCTCCTCGCCTCTCCTCGACCCATCTTTGGCGGTCACCCGTTAAAGGGAAACTCTGGGGACGTCATGGAGCTCTCTGCACCGCCGGCCTCGCTCCACTTCTCTGAGGCCGGGGGCTGGGGCTAATTGGCGGATCCACCAGGGAGCCCTCCAACCGCCAAGCCACCCAGCCAGGGGGCCCATTTGCAAGCATGTGATCTCTGCTGAACAGGGGCGAGAGCCAGAGACAGAGGAGGAGGAGGCGATCGGGGGATGCTGGTGGGTCTAGAGGACATGGGAGAAGTGATTCCCACGAGAGGTGTGGGTGGCAGAAATAAGAGAGGGGGAAACTTCTAAACCGCTCTCTGAGCTGTGAAATAGCTCTTTCAGCACTTTTGCACCACGTTTAGAGATATTTCTGTAAAAGAGGAATAAACAAATTATCTCTGAATGTCCCTTGAAGCTCTCGTGTGACCATATTTGTGCCAGGAGCACTGATGTAAGCACGGCCGCGCAATGCACTCAAAGCATATGAGTTGTAGTGGAGAGCAGAGACAGAGAGGGTGTTAGTGGAGACTGTGGGTAATTGACAGGCAGAGCTGGACTGCTTTGTGAGCTCCTTTACCAGCAGCTCTTTGTGTTTATCAGCACGGCCGATCGATGGTCATCTTAACCCCGGGAGAGCGAGGCCAGGATGGATGAAAAGTAAAGACTCCTCTTTTGTTGTCCGTGCAGCTCTGTCCAGCGCCATCGGCAACGCTCCCAGAGGCCCCGCTCACAAAAACATGAAAGATTGAAACCATGACAAAAAGCTGGAATAAATCTTTCTATTTCTTCTCCCCACTATCCCCCAATGCACCCAGACTCTTTCCTTTTAGAGGAAATACTTTCAAATATTTTGGTTGGGCTCTCACTGTGAGCCTCTCTTCAGTGACCCATTTGGGTCCGGAGGGAGAAGCGAGCAGAGAGGAGCTGGAGGAGTGAAGCTGCAGTGTGACACACTTGGATTTGATCATGCAAGCCAATTCAAACTCTAAACCACAGTTGCACTCAGCTGCTGCGCTCCATAGCTGCGTCTGTGTTCTTTGTGGTAGGACTGTATGTTGTCGCTTTTTTCTTTTTCTGTTGGAACGAATATTTTTTCTTATCTGGCAGAGTGAGTATTTGTAATATCATGCAACCGCTCCAACTTTTCTACTCTTTAAACAAGTCTTGGTGGGATCTTGTTTACTGAGTAAACACAGTCAGATAAAAATAATAATAATAACAAGTCTCTGACAGTCCCATCAGCCTCAGCTGCATTTGGTGTTTAGCTCTTTTTACAAATGCTAACAGGCTAAACTCAGATGGTGAATATTATTCCTGCTAAACATTAGAAGGATAGGTCAGTTTTTTTGTGTTACCTACAAGCAGTGTATTACAGTGTATTAGGCAGGGGGTCAGCAACAAAGTGTATTTTAGTCACCTAAAAAAATCAATATCAGTTTTGGTGTATGCTTTATTGAGGGTTTTGTCGTCATTGTTTCACCTTATTTTCAGAGTGATTTCCAATGGAAAAATGAGTCCTTTATATTGCTCTCTTCAAAGCCAGACTCCATTGGGAAAAGCAGTGATTTAACATCGCTGAACACAGGAGCTGCTGGTCTACTGCTGCCTCGACCAGTTATTGTGTTTGTGTTCCCCGGGTCACGGGGGCAGCAGGCTAAGCAAAGTATTCCAGACGTCCCTCTCCCCTGCAACAATTTCCAGCTCCTCCTGGGGGACCCCAAAGCGTTCCCAGGCCAGATGAGATATATAATCCAGTGTGGTCTGGGTCTGCCTCGGGGCCTCCTACCAGTGGGACGTGCCCTCCAGTGGGAGGCGCCCAGGAAGATCCTGATCAGATGCCCGAACCACCTCAACTGGCCCTTTTCGACACAAAGAGGCAGCGGCTCTACTCCGAGCTCCCTCCGGATGTCCGAGCATCTAAGGCTGAGCCCAGCCACCCCACGGAGGAAACTCATTTTCACCGCTTGTATCTGCAATCTCATTCTTTCAGTCACTACCCAGAGCTCATGACCATAGGTGAGGGTTGGAACATAGATGGACCAGTAAATTGAAAGCTTTGCCTTCTGGCTCAGCTCCCCCTTCACCAAGACAGACCGGTGCAGCGCCCGCATCACTTTAGAAGCCGCACCGACCCGAGGCTCCGAGATACTTGAACTCCCTTGCCTGAGGCAGTAACTCTCCCCCAACCCCGAGAGGGCAATCCACCGGTTTCCAACAGAAGACCATGGCCTCAGACGTGGAGGTGCTGACTCTCATCCCAACTGCTTCACACTCGGCTGCAAAACGCTCCAGTGCATGCTGGAAGTCACGGTGTGATGGAGCCAACAGAACCACATCATCTGCGAAGAGCAGCAATGCAATTCTGAGGTCCCCAAACTGGACCCCAAGGGACAACCTTGGTGGTGTGCACAGATTGGGAACTGAAACCATTAATGGCTTTCCTGTCCTGAACAGGGTGTCTGATGGAAAAGTAAAATAGTGAAAATACTCTCAGTATAACAAACACTTAACCTGATAATGATTTTTTTATGGTGGGACTTTTTCCAGGTTTTGCTGTTGCCCCCCCTCCCCCCCCCCCCCCCCCCCATCCACAGCATTTCTCAGCTTTCATGTTGGACTCCTGTCTGCTTTTCTAAAGTGGAGGTGTGCTGACTGTTGTTTTCATACATACAGTTTCTTTCAAAATAAACACATCACATAGCGACAACATCGTGACGCGACATGTTTTTCCTTCAACAACAAATGCACGAGGATACATTTAGCCAACACGTGCACATGGTTGTGTTTAGGCCACAAAAGCAAGAGCTTGGGTTTCGGAAAAAATAACAGGGTTTGGCTTTACATTCATACGTGAAGCAAACACTGGCCTCCAACGTGAAAGTTTGTGATTGTTGGACCCATCCACCACCCCTTCCACACGCCCCTCTCACGTGTTTGTGCCCTTAACCAGCCATGTATCATGCCAACGTGAAAGGACAGCTCTTTTTGACTTTGGAGTGAGACCAGGTTGGTTCTGAAAATGTTGGCATGCTACTCTGTTACATGGACGATGAATGAGAAGTTGCTCTGTATCACCAATGAAGAGAAAATACAGTGAAAGCTGGACGGAGCCGCGAGTGACAACAACCCTGCTACGTTTAAGAGTAGCGTCCGTGGTGGAGACGTTAAACAGATCTAAGCTTTAGGTACATGTCCATAGAGGTTACTTTTGGTTCTAAAGGTACTATACCGAGAGTTTTTGGTGGAAAGGGGCTCATCTGACACTGAGGGGCCACAGATCAGGACCAGTATTTGACAGCTCAGAAGTGAGACCAGGTTGGCTTCAGAGGGGTCAGTGGTTGTAGTTTTAACTTTGCTAGCTGGTTCTCTCTGTTTGCAATCTTTATGCTAAGCTAGGTTCATCACCCTCAGCATCACACTCAGCACCCAGACATGAGTCACATCAGAACTCTCCCAAAACAAAGTGAGTATATTTCCCAAAAAGTTGAACTATTTCTTTCAGACTTGTTATTTCTGTAACAATCTATACAGCTGTGTCAATCTCATCTGAGCTTGTCACAAAGTTTTTGGCCTTTTTTTTTTTGCCTCTGGCACAAAAACATGATGATGTCCTAGTTCCCACCTCCAAAGACCTGATTGGCTCAGCTGTTTTTCCAAAGAACCATCAATGAGGACAAAACCAGCCCTACTTAGATCGCTGAAAAAACATGTCAGGAATCATCTGATGGCCTTCTGCATGCACACAGTACAGCATAATAATGATCATGTTTATATTTGACTCTGGAGTTAACGCTATCTCAAGGCGAGGCTCCCAAAGACCCAATTTAAATGAGATGAACTGTCTTTTTAAATTCCCTCAGACCCATGTTGTTTCGCTCTGTCTGGTGTGTGTGTGTATATGTGTATGTGTGTGTGTGAGATCAGGGCTGCAGATCAGACTACAGTCAGCAGTTTTGAGCTGATCTCTGCAGTCGTTGCCTCCATTGTCTCTCAGTAAACTTGATGGACAGGAGATATTCGTCTCCCGGGAGATAAAACATCAGCCTGTCTGTTAAATCTCCATCTAAAACACTTTAGGACAAACAGCTCTTTATACGTCTCCCTTTTATGTCTTTGACTCCTGTTGCGTGTGGCTGTAAACTGGGTTTACTTCTTTTACTGTTCATCTCAGTGCTTTTTATTTAGTCTCATCTTCAGTAGCTCTGCAGTCACTGTTGTGAAAAGTGCAGCACTAATAAAGTTTATTGTGTTTGCTGGCTGACGGTGTGAGAGGTGTTTAGAAAGCACAGGCAGGTGTCAGCTCTAATTGAACAAAACCCACAAGCTCCTTCACTGACCCGCTGATTCAATCTGCATTAATGTTGAACACAAAGTCACATCTCACAGGATCATAATGAAGGGTGTGTGTGCATTCACTTTGGTTTTCACTTCCAAATCATTTGCTTTGATTAACTTGTTTAAACTGATTTAGACCTTGTGTGAAGGTTCGTGTCGTGATTCCCAGTGGACTAATGTGGTTTTTTATAAAATGTGTTTCTGCATAAAACATAAAAAAATGAAAAATAAATCTTATTACAAACACAGGAGTCATCCCTGAGCAAAACACTAAGGAGAACATTTTAAATGATGGTTTGTACTGAAGCTTGATTTAGTGAGACTGTAGCTTGTACACCTTGTACACCATCTGTTCAAGGCGGGAATATCACACATTTATGCCGCCTCACAGTGCTATTTATAAGGTACAGTGGTGGAATGTGGAATGTGTCAACTTTAAGCTGCCACAGGTCGTAGTTGGAGCACATAAACAATGTCTTTTGAACAGGATAGCCAGTAGGATGTTAGCATGGACGGGAGATTTAAAGTAGTGACAGTTAGCAGCTAACTCAGAGAAGAAGAATAGCGGCTGTGAATGTCCGCACATTGGGAAAACAGGAAGTCTGGGAGTTCCTTACCCTCCAGCAGAGGACGAGATCAGTCGCCATATAACAGAGACAGCTAATGATTATTATTGTCATATTATGCCATTGTTATTGTTTATAAAGCATTGCCGACACATATTTTATATGTTGTGTTACATGTTGCCCCCATTACGCCTCTTTTGCTTCTGCGATGCCGGCATGCTGTCTGAAGTCACACACTGGAAAAGACTGATGGCGCTGTCGTTTGGGTCTGTGTAAAAATGCAAAGGTGGCATAAAGAAGGGACTTTGTAGCTGCACTATAGTGTGATTTATGTGCTAAAAAGAAAAAAAACTTCATGAAATATGAGTCAAAATACTTGCATATAAAATACTGTAATACTTAAAAGAAAAGGATATAACAAATTCAAGATCTTGTATGTCTTAATGTTCCTTTACTTAATCTTTAATTTGATGTTTTTTATTCTCCTGTGGCTCACATTTATTTTTATTTTTTTTTTATTTTATATACAAAAAAAAAAAAAGAAATTAATGTGAGCCACTGGAGAATAAAAAACATAATTCTGCCAGTTCTCATCAAAATTTCTCATGTTTTTGTCCTGTGAACAGAGAAACACACAAAACCAAAATATGGCCTCCCTGGTCAACATATCCTCAAACAACAATTTGCATGATACCTAAGGAAGTAGCGCCTCCCAGATGACATAACATACTTAGAGGGATAGTGCACCCAAAAATGAAAATCCAGCCATTATCTACTCACCCATATGCTGAGGGAGGCTCAGGTGAAGTTTTAGAGTCCTCACATCACTTGCAGAGATCCAAGGGGAGAGAAGGTAGCAACACAACTCCACCTAATGGAGGCTGACGGCGCCCCAGATTCAAACGTCCAAAAACACATAATTGAAACCACAAACTATTTCCATACTGCTCGTCCGTAGTGATCCAAGTGTCCTGAAGCCCCGACATAAAAAGTTGTTTTTTAACTAACTCTGCTAAAAACAGAGCTCAAATGACATTTTTCCAAACACCTTTTTATGTCGGGGCTTCAGGACACTTGGATACGTAAAGTCACTGTGGTTAGATTTAGGAAAAGAAAAATGGTGACAACATACATTAAGATGACTCAAAGTTCACTTGGTTTCACACAGGACACAAACACTGGTTTCTTTGGAGAAAGTCCTGTGATTTGTGATGCATCTACCACCAGAAGATGCCTCCTTATGCAGACAACTTCCTCCTCTACTTCTGTCAGTGCACTGGTCACATAATCGCAGCCTTCTCAAACACAAATTGTGGTGGATTCCTTTTCATACACATGCAAACAGTGCATTAGAGCAGCCTGCTCTGCTGAAGATTATAACAAATAATGAACAATTTTAAGGAATCAAAATAGCTCAAGTTCTTGAGAGACATTTACGTCACTGACATGTTTATATGATTCATTATGAAAGAATTCTCCTCCTAGTGTGTCGTCACTGACACATTTATGCAAGCACTCTTTGCATTACCGTAATTCCGCGACGGTTTGTCCTATCAGAGAAATTAAAACTTTTCTGAAAGCTGAGAAGTTGCACTTCACAGCCAACATGGGGTTATTACGGTAACTTCATTCGCACTGTTGCAGGAAGACCGCGAATCCGCCCCTTTGTTCTCCGCTCCACCCACACAGACACGGTGTAGACGCGGAACAACAACAGAGTGGAGAAACGGAGCAGAGCAGCGATTTTGTCAAGAGAGAAAGAAAGAAATGCCTGGAAGACGGTTCTGCCAGGTGATAAAACCACCACTGAGGTTCAGGGATGGACTGGAGAAAGATGGAGCAGCTGATGGAGCAATTTCTGGTGAAGAAAGGTAACGTTAGACCTGTTGAATTTCCGTGTTGAATTTCTGGATGAATGAAGCTCTCTGTAGCCGGAGAGAGCTTCATTCATCCAGAATGAGGCTTGGTAGTATGTAGTTTTTACTTTGTATAAGTTATTGTGTGTGTAAATCGATGTTTGTATTGGTTGGTCACCTTTAGAGCAGTGTTATAAGTCAGTAAGTTTGTACAATCTATGTGTATTTTTTACTTCATGCGTAAATGTGCGCATGACAAAATATGGCGCATTCATTTTATGTTTGGTGACTTTTTTTAGTGTAGTGTTGGCTACCAAGTGGTGATTGTATGTATATGTATATCTCTGAACAATGTACCATGCCTTGTTTTTACTATATAGTGTGTGGACCAGCTGAATATTTTTCTCCACTACTTTGAGTTTGTCTTGTGATGAGGAGCAGCCATCCTCAAGTGAGAGACCTGGGAGAGGGAGAGGCAGAAGACACACTCAGGGCCGTAGAGCCGTAGTCCCCAAACGTTCCCCTGGTGTCCAGCCCCCCCTCAATATGGGAAACCCACCCCAAGGTGAAATTTTTGCACACTTTTTTGATGCTGCCATTCTCAAACTCCTGTGTCAAAACACCAACAAGAATGCAGCAGCAAACCTGGAAAAGGGGAGGAAGTTCCTCTGGACTGAAACAAAGAACACCTATATATAGTTTTCATTTTGGTCTGTTTTTGCACATTGAGAGACAAGTACTCAAAAAACTTTATTGTAAAAATGTTTTTGTTATAATATCAAATTTATTATGCAAAATCTGTTGTTCATGTACAATTGCAGTGTTTTTTCCTCACTAAATCTCTAAAACCAAATTCCGTTTTTTGTTTTTTCTTCATTTAAAACTGTTATTACACTATTACTACATGCAGTAAATTGTAAATAACTGTCAGATATTGAAAGTTCAAAGCGTTCTGGAAAAACAGGCAAAATCACTCCCTCACAGGACATTTTCAGGCCCTTTTATAGTTAAAATAAGCAAAAAAGTCCAAGCGGACATTTTGAGGCTTAGGTGTTAAAGGGCATGCAAACTCACTGCAATGTGAACAATGTTGCAATGTTAGCACCTTTGCAGACATGAAAAATAACATCTTGGTGTAAAGTCAGATTATTGCTGCACTTCAGTCACTCAGCAAGCAAAAAATCAGTTAATATTGACTTTAATAAAAGACAGCTCTTTCTGTCTGAACAAACTGTCTTCTTTCTTCGTCAAAGTTTTTCAGAGTCAAACGAACCACACAGTATGTCTTTATTTCTCTGTTAGTCCTATGTTACAGTTAAGCAGTATTACCCTTGAGGGTGTGCTTTAACGTCATTTTCCATAAGCATCACTGTCACAAATTATGTTAAAGCACATCCTCAAGGGGAATATTGCGATTATACAACTATTACCAACAAAATAAAAATTATGACCAAATGTTGAGGGGCAGTTTGCTCTAAAAATAAATGAAAAACTTTCTGCAATGTCAGTGTCCATGGAAATACATGGGGTCTGACTAATACCTGGAAAATAATCAGCCATGCCAGTAAAGTCCTACACATAATGAAACCTAGTTTACTACTCACTAGAAAGTGAGCAACAAACCCGTTTTCTAGACCCTGTTGAGTCTTCGCCAACATGAGCTTCCCAACCTGAATAAATACCCCATAGAGAAAAACTAAATTGCTTTGCTAGGTCAGCCTTGTTATGACTAAGATATCTCCAGAAAAAATAAATGTTTCCATGTAAAGATTTTGCTCCTACGTCCATGAACTACACATGTATCTTTAAGCGAGTATCACCGTGTCACCGGAACAGCTGATGGAGGAATAAGAGATTACCAAAAGTCAAAATTAATTAGAAAAAAATTAGATGTAATCATTTTCAAAATCCACAACATGTTTTGATCTAATGACATATTCTGCTTCAATCCATATTTGATGGCATTTAGTCTTAAAAAACAACCTTTCTACTGGTGTCACACTCCAACTTGCTGCACTCAGGGAGGCACACACCTTCACTGACACACAGCACCATCAATTATATGAATTAAAGAAAGCTGATTTAAAAATAAATTAGAAATACTAATTTAATCTGATGAATTACTAAGCCTATAAAAGTATGTTTCTACAAATGAAGTGTTTAAGTTGAAGTTCCAAAATTGTTTTATTTAAGTTAATCCTTCTATAAACGATTTTTATTATGAGCATTTGTAAGATAGGTGACTTTTTGATAATCAGCTTGATAGCCAGTTTACTTATATTGAGATATATGTATATACATATAATATTTTCAGGATGGTGATGAGTTTTTCTATAGATTGTAGCCCATATACATGCACACGTATGGAGCATGTGTGTCCAGTATGTACTGAAGTTACAACATTGTCATAGAAATGGAGGGGTAATATTTTCAGTGATGAGCAAGGTGTGCTGTTATGTTGATATGATCATGGTCTAAATGTCAGAACTATCTGTTGTATAATAAAGGAGTGTTGAGATGATTCCTCTTCTCTCAGGAGTCTTACAGTAACAGTGTCAGCATGCAGCATGTGGGAGCCAGGAAACAGGTCTTTCTGTCAGAAACAGGTGCAATAATCTCATCCTTTAGCTGACATTAGATTTGATGTAAGAAAATGATATTTATGAATTAGCTATTTGAATTAATGACTTGTTAAAATTGATTTCTCTGCAATGTAATTTTCTCAGTACACCGGGGGAGCGATCTCATCTCTTTAAGATTCATTATTTGGATTTCATGTTTGTTTACAGCACTAACTTTAAAAACCAGCTGCCTCACAACAAAGTGAAGCGTCAGACTTCGTCCCGGCAGCTTCTGTCGGCTCCGCTCTGTAATTTTCTCAGGTGAGGTCGAGTCTGTGACCTGTTACTCGCCGACGTGGCAGACGAGGTGAACTGAAGCTATTCTGCTGCGGGGTGTTGGGGGGTGTTAACACTTCTACTCCACTACATCACGTCTGGCTGCGCCGCGGCCTTTTGTCCTTGTCTTGTCCGCTGACAGGAAGTGGTGGTTGGGGGCTGGTACCTGCCACATACTGTGACATGCTCACAAAGCGAGCAGGGACAAGCAGATTTCAGGAGATTCACAGAAAGAAAGAACATGTGGGGAAAAAGAGGCTTTTTACACTGAAAGGCGGCGGTGGCGGCGGCGGTGGCTGCTATCAGCAGCTCTTTGTTGCCGGAGAAAAGCCAGCAGGTTTCCTCCACTTTATCTGATGGACACATGTCTGAGCTTACTGCAGCCGCCGCCTGCGCCTGGGGTCGGACAAATCGCCGGGGCAGGGGGGACCAAACAGGATCACAAAGTCCCAACAGAAAGAGCTGTGTCACAGCCGTCATGTGTGATACTGACCACAGAGCAGGGTCACCTTCTGCAGCCACGAGAGGAAAATGATGGACGACACAGGGAACTGATGATGAAGATTAAAAACATGGCTGAACACTAAACTGATCATCAGAGTTTCACTGATGAAGACAAAGAATCATTTAATGCATGTGGTGAATGTGTGAATGTAAGGTCAGAAGGAGAGGATGAAAGGATGAGGGGTGAGGGATGAAGAGATAAGGATCGAGGGATGAAGGATGAGGGGATGAGGGTAGAGGGATAAGCGTTGAGGGATGATGGGATGAGAGTCGAGGGATAAAGGATGAAGGGATGAAGGTTAAGGGATGAGAGTAGAGGGATATAGGGTGAGGGATGGAGGGATGCAGAGATGAGGGTTGAGGGATGAAGGATGAAGGGATGGGGTAGAGGGATAAAGGGTGAGGGTATGAAGGGATGAGGGTCCAGGGATGAAGGGATGAGCAGATGAAGGGTGAGGGATGCAGAGATGAAGGTTGAGGGATGAAGAATGAAGGGATGAGGGTCGAGGGATGAAGGGATGATGGGATGAAGGGTGAGGGATGACTGGATAAGGGTTAAAGAGATGAGGGTTGAGGAACAACTGGCTAAAGCGTGAGGGATGGAAGGATGAGGGTTGAGAGATAAGGGCTGTGGGGGGGAGGGGTGAAGGATGAATGGATGAGGGATAAGGAATAATTGGCTAAAGGGTGAGGGATAAAAGGAGCAAGGGATGAGGGGAGGAATTGTGAGGAATCAATGGATGAGGGTCAAGGGATAAAAGATTGGGAGTTGAGTAATGAAGGCATGAGGGTCAAGGGATGAGGGGATGAAGGATATGGGATGAATGGATGAGGGTTGAAGGGATGAAGGATGAAGGGATGAGGGTCGAAGGATTCATTGGATGAGGGTTGAAAGGATGAGGATCGAGGGATAATTGCTAAAGGGTGAGGAATGAAGGGATGAAGGTTGAGGGATGAATGGATGAGGGTTGAGGAATAAAGGGATGAAGGTTGAATGATGAATGGATGAGGGAAGAGAGATAATTGGCTGAAGGTTGAGGGATGAAAGGAGAAGAGTCAAGGGACGAAGGAATGAAGAGTATGGGATGAAAGGATGAGGGTCGAGGGATGAATTTTACACAAAATTCCTGCAGTTGTGTTCACTGGTTAATTGTACACTTTATCAGTTGTGCTGTTTTGTTATTGCTCTGCTATTAAATCTATAAAATATGTCAGTGAGTCGGGGTCGTCAGTTACGACCCCGGTTACACAGACGGTTACACGTCACTTTAGAAACACTGATATGTACGACGTGTAAAAATGTTACATATTTGTGGTTTGCAGAAACAAACAACGCCACCATTTTTATCTGGCGACTAGAGTGGAGCCAAACTGGAAAACACAGCGTATCATTGTGTTATCAGCCGTTATCACCAATTTACCAACATGAAAGTAGAGACCAACAGTATATATTGTAGTGATATAACCCTCATGTTATTTGTAGGACTGAAATGTGTAAAAACACCGGTCAGGTCTTTGATGAGGATACAAAACAAAAGGCGTCCTAATAACGCCGATAGAACAAAGACGCACACAGGACACATTACGATCTTTTCTGAATATTGAATTGGGAAACATCCACGCAGCTCACTGGATCCTGCTTTTTCTTTTCAGCTGAAAGCAGAGAGGATATTTTGAGCAAAGTACAACCTCTCATCTGTTTAAAGCTGTTCATCATTACTACTCCTCTCCCTCTTGTTTGGGGCGTCTTCTCTCTGAGCACGATGCATTAAAAATTGAAAGCGTTCTTTGTGTTGATGCAGAGGGAGGGAGGGGAGAGAAAACAGCCACGACGCTCTTTTGAGTGCTACTCCTGTGCTCTTGAAAAGCCCGACATCAATAAAACGGGGAGGGAGAAAGAAAGAGAGAGGAAAAAAAGGGAGAAAGGCGACATGAAGAAGTCGTTGTCACTCTGTTTGTTTTTAATGTTGAGATGTTAAAAAAAGCTGTTGGAGCGCTGCGGCTGTGGAGAGACGAGCACATACAGTACAGGATGTTAGATCCCTCTCCCAGAGGAGTCTGACACACAAGAATAAAAAAAAAATACACATCACAGCTGCTGCGTTCATCTCCAACAACCAGCAGCTCCTCACTCACTAATTCATGTTCAGCTGCTCCAGCAAACAAAGCCCTCTGAACGCAGTTCTAATAAACTCTATATTGTTATTATTATTTTTACTATCATTATTATTATTATTAAACCTTCATTGTTTTTTACAACATTTGCTGAGTTGCAGCTGTTTACTTTGTGTCGAGCTTTCAAGTACAGTGGGAAATTCCAGTTTTAATTCAAGCAACTAACTACTGACACATTCTTATTAAAAATAAAAAGTTTATGGAGGAGGTTAGTTTGTCTGTCATCCCGACGATATTCATATTTCTGTGTTTTATTCTGATGTTTAAAATATAAACTTAAAACACTTGTTTTAAGTGGAAATAAACACTTTATTTTTTTACTTTAACTTAATATTATGACGTAAATGTTGATTGCACAGTGTAATATCTACAGAGTGACACCGCCACATTGTTTTTAGGTCCAAGAGTCACTATGTCACATAAGGTGATTGTGGAGTCATAAAATCTTGGCCGACAGACATGACAGACTACATGTCAGTTCGCGACCAATCATTCCCGGTCACCTTTCACATGTGTGATGTCATTGGGGCATTTTTGTCCTTTATTAATTCACGATCTGAGCCAACACCGTACAATGCTGTGTTGGGCTGTAATCGAGCTGATATCATATAGTGTAAACCCGACATTGACTCTACGATAGGTGGTGCAAGAATTAAACTGCAGCAATACTCTGTACAATTATTCAACTCTGCAACAGTCTTCCCGCTCTTGAAAGTATATTTAACATGTTGCACATATTGTCTATATTGTATATATTTCTTGTTCTTATTCCTACTTGTACATATATTGTATTGTACATTATAGCACAGGAGTAGGCAACCTGCAGCTCCTCTTTTGGCCTTCTAGCTCCTTGTAGCTTTGATATAAAATTATATGGAAATGAATTACGATTATTTTTTAACATTCAGATTTTCATTTGTCATTGTAGGTAGTGTGTTGTGTAGTGTGTTGACAGATAGGCCCCAATCACAGAAATGTTTTAGCAGCTGGAGGCAGCTTTTTGTAATTGTTTTTAATGAGAATGAAGCATTTTGCTTGCTGTTTTTGCGTTGCTACACACCTCGCATTTTTGCGCTTGAGTCGCCTGGCGTGGCACTGGCACTCTGGCACTCAAGCTGGAAAAACTTAAACTCAGAGCAGAAAAGTGTCAGTCAGATGCTTTGAGAGGCGGGCCTTCTGTGGTGGTCACGACAACAAGTTCACAGTTGGTAAACAATGGAGGAGAAACTAGTGGTAGTGGTTGCTGGATACCCAGAGCTATATGACTTTACAACCCACAGATAGCACCATCTCAATAGAAAACAGCAGGCGTGGAAGCAGATAAGTGCAGTACTGTAAACGTCCATGATGGAGGAGAAGCTCCTGGACCAACTGGTGGTACTCCCCATGATCCAGCCTCTTTTTTAGGGTCTCATGTACCCACACAGATCTCTGTTTATCTGCTGACAGCCTCTCACCCTCAACCACAGCTACAGACAGCACCCTCTGCCTCAACATGTCAGCAACTAGATACAAATTACTGTCTGGACTCTGAAATTTAAAAACAAACCAAAAAAAAGGATCGATTCCACAGGAAGGTTAGGGTAAGGAGGTGATGGCCTGGTTGCCTGGCAACAAATAAAAGGCGCAGCAAGCGTTTTCTTTTCTGTGTGATCGGGCCTTTTGAAGAGCATCAGCTGTCTGTGGAAACCAAGAACAGAAGTTCAAATTCCAGAACTCTTCACCTGCAAATTGAGTCATTTTTAAGTTTTCAGATAAACTGATCAAAGGGTCACTTTTTAGACTATTAATCCACCCTTTTTAAAGCCCATTGGATCATCTCAGAAATGCACTTCAGTGATGTTTAAAACTTGGTAAACAAATAGAAAGCTTCTGCAGCTGCACCTCCACCTGAACATGACTGAGTGAAAGGGTCGGGATGTCACAGAGACTTCAGGTCTGATTCAGTGTCCTGCCATGTTTCAGCTGAGAGCCTCACCTCAGTCCCAGAGGAAAAACACCAACTCTCCATCTATCCATCCAGTCATCCATCCATTCATCCATCCACCAATCCATCAGTCCTCCTGCAGTCCTGACTACAGGCGACAGAGGGCAATCTCCCCCCAGGCAGGCGGTGGAGGGGTGGGTGGGGGTCCTGATTGACAGCAGCAGCCTTGGAGGGAAAGAGGAGTTTGCCAGACGCCCCGCTGAATAGAAGCTTACATGATGACGGGAAGATTTGAGTACACATGCAGCTTTTTGTTGAGAGGAAAGAGAGAAATAAAAAAACAGAAATATGCTGATTCTTCTGTTGCGTCTCTCTACAAGCTGCTGAGACAAGAGGCAAGATTAAAAGCTTCTGGGTTCATGGTGTCTCACTGCTTTTTGGGTTTAGTGTGATTCAGTGCTCCCATGTGTTGGTGTGTTGTGCTTTTGTCTCCTCATCCTGCTCTGCAAACATCTGATCAACCCGATGAGCGTCACTGCCTTTATTAAATATCTGTGTAAAATATCTAAACGAAGGTTCAAAGCATGAAACACCACAGCTGCAGGTGTGCACAGATCATCAGTCAGATACCAGAGATACTTTAAATTTACCTCAAAACATCACAAACAAAATCTGTTGGACATAAGGTGTCAGCCTGTCCTCGCCCAAAAAACAACCCTAGAAGCATCTCATTGAGCTATTCTGTTTAGCTCTGAGGATGTGATGTCAGGTGTGTTAGTACAAAGTCTCACCACAGCACATAAGCTAAAGTCACCCAGAGGTTTCTGAGAGGGAACTTTGGGATCACAACACAGAGGATACTGGTTTAGGGGAAACAGGACAAACTCTAATGGCTCATTTATTCCCTCTTTATGTACAAAAATAGAAAGCACTAGAGGGTGGAGTCAAAATTTTCCCACAGCAGCATACGAGGCAACAGTGGATGAGGTCGTAATATTGTACCTTTAAATGGGGCAGTGTTGTAAACGGCAATGGTCTGTGTGGCCATTATTTTCATCCCAATGTGGTCTTTTCACTATTTTCACTAAGACCAGGTGAATGAAATAAAGATGACTGTTAAATACAGATTGGATGTGCACAGATTAACAGATGATGTGATGAAAAAAAATGGACAGTAAGTCTTTGGCGCTTGGACTCCCGAGGGAGATTTGCAATGTGGAATCTGTGGCCTCTGAGCAGTAGCAAAATAAATCCTCCATGGAGTTGAGACATGGGTGGTCATGGTGGATGATGACAGTGAGACTGAAGGATGATGAGGCTGATGAGGCAGCTGACTCTGAGAGAGAAGGCTGATGAGGCAGCTGACTCTGAGACTGAAGGATGATGAAGCTGATGAGGCAGCTGATTCTGAGACTGAAGGATGATGAGGCAGCTGACTCTGAGACTGAAGGCTGATGAGGCTGACGAGGCTGATGAGGCTGATGAGGCAGCTGACTCTGAGACTGAAGGATGATGAGTGAGGCAGCTGACTCTGAGACTGAAGGCTGATGAAGCTGATGAGGCAGCTGATTCTGAGACTGAAGGATGATGAGGCAGCTGACTCTGAGACTGAAGGCTGATGAGGCTGATGAGGCTGACGAGGATGATGAGGCTGATGAGGCAGCTGACTCTGAGACAGAAGGCTGATGAAGCTGATGAGGCAGCTGACTCTGAGACTGAAGGCTGATGAGGCTGATGAGGATGATGAGGATGATGTGGCAGCTGACTCTGAGACAGAAGGCTGATGAATGAATCTTCATCATCATTGAACTTTGCTACACTGCCTTCAAAATCTACTAAGCTTTCAGAAAACATACAAACACACAAAATGAACACAAAGACACAACAGAAGGTTCCATCAATCTCCGTATCTAACGTTGAGCACAAATGTGTCCTTTGAGGAAATGAGAAGGGATGAACAAGAAGCAGCAACCATCACAGCTGTTTGTGATTGGTTAGCCTTTTCTTAATCGAGCAGATACTGTAATAACAAATATAGCAAACGGTCAGGTCCCAGTTTGGCAGATATTTACCAAACTGACAGGCCATATCATTAAATCCAGCCAGCCATTAATGAATTGACCTGGTTATAATTGCAGTCTGGTCAGTAATAACAGGGCCTGCCCTGTTTGGTCATGTATCATGATGTAGCTTGGAGCTAACAGGGGCTTGAGTTGAGCTGACGGACAGTTGCATGATCTGTTAGGAGACTCATAACAAGAAAAACAAATGCTTTTTCAGTCAAAGTTCAAACAACAAAAATAAGATGGTTTATAGTGTGATTTGCGGTGCCAGAATCAAATGCACACATCCTTCATGTCTGTTAATCAGTTTACAGTTAACTTCAAGGTTCTTTTTGGAGGATTTCTGACATCAGTCACGGCATCTCCCCAAACTCTGGCGAGGTCACATACAGAATTAAAGATCAAAAGTTCTCTTACCTTTTCATGCCACCACAGTGTGCTGCTCGCGCAGAGTGAAGAGACGCAGCAAACTGGATGTCATTTCCAGGGCCATCCTGCTGACAGTGCTGATTACGTCGTAGCATAAATAAGACAGTGTCTGACAAACAAGCAGTATCAGTTCACAAACATGTGACACACCTTCAAGCCTTCCTATACACACGTTCAAAGGGGCTTCCCATCACTTAACCTGCTGTTACCTGTTACCTGCACTAAAGCTCCAATGCAAAATTCGAACACTGTTACTGACGTCATGAGAGAGTTTCCTTGTAACTGACCAGTTACTTCCTGTAGTATCTGCTTGTTACCTGGCAACTGGTTCTGGCCAAGAAGTAGTCAACGTATCATTGTTTTCACAGCCAAAACAAACAACACATAACATTTGTTAACATGAATTTTAGATTTGCTGGTGGATTTTCTTACCTTTGGACGGAAAAATGCTAACAGTTTCCACCTGTTTTCACTCTTTAAGCTAAGCTAAGCTAATCAGCTGTGGGCTCTGGCTTCATATCACTGTACGCTGGTATCAATCATCTCATCTAACTCTCACCAAGAAAGCATATTTCCCAAAATGTCAAACTATTCCTTTAAAAATCGAATCACTGTATAGTGATACTAATGTTCCAATAGATGAAAATACACATTCACACACAGGCTTCGGACCAGTCCAGTGTCATGTCTGTATTATGTCATTTTTTAAATTTGCACCCAAAACAGGGAGCATGTCTGAGACTAAAAAGACTGTTGAACACTGAACAGGAAGTCTATTATTTGCATTATTTTTATGAGGTAATGTGGATGATTATCTTTTTGGATTTACTTGAAGCACTCTCTTGGCTGTCAGACTTAAAAGGCGTGCACATGAGATAGAAAAGATGAGAGGAGCCCCGGAGCCGACCCAGCATCACTGGAGTGGCTGACTTACATCTGTTGTCATGGCAACGGAGGACTCTGTGACATTTCTGTCAAAAAACTGGGAACAAAAAGGTGACAAAAAACATGTAACATGATTCCATTAAAACCTTTTTCCATCAGTTTGTGGGAGTGAGAGGGGGCCGAGCAGAGCCGAGCGCTGACAGTCTGAAGGAGTGGAAACACTGGAGGGACAGAGAGCAGCAGGAAGGCCTGAGGGCTCAGCAGAGGAGGAGGAGGATGGAAGGAGAGGATGAAGATCAATGAGGACTTGAGAATCGACCTCATGTCATGTTGCAATCCGAGTATTTCTGTGGCTAATCACATTTTAAACCCAAAGATACAGTTTTTACTCATGTCAATAAGCACAGATTTGTGACTGTAGTGTACAGTCAGATGTGAGAGAGAGCAGAGTGATGAAAGGTGAGGAACAGCAGACAGAAAGCAGAAAACTAGTACGTGAAATCTAACAGAAGACGCTGACAATGAAGAACATATTGTTGACACAATGCTCCAAAATTTATAGAAACTTTCCCCTTTTCAAGAAAAATCTGAATTGTTTGATTTTTGAAAAGGAGTTTTATAAATCTCTGCCTGTACAAAACAAGTGTAACAGACTTGTGCTACCCACAGTTTTGAATGAAACACATTTTCCCAGCTCAATCTGGTTCCCCACTGTTCTCTGCCAAAGTGGTTACCAGTGGCTTCATGTCACACAACTGCACTACTGCAGACTTTTGTGCAGCTCTAACAAATGAAGAAGTGAGTGAGTGAGTGAGTGAGTGAGCGAGCGAGTGAGTGAATGAGCCTGTTGAGACTAAAATGTTGGCGGAAATGTGTTTCTAGAAATAACTTGAATCACAACAGTTCGGACTGCTGAGGTGTGGACCTCTATGTAAGGTCTATGCAGTATATGTTAGCATTACTACGTCAACCATCTTGATTCAGTCTGACAAGCTGCTAACATTTTATCATCAAATGACAAAAGCCAGGGTTGAAGCATGGCAGTGCTTGTGTTTTTTATGAATGCCCTCAAGCTAATGGAACATGTTGGCCAACACATCTATGATCATCATCATCAGGTGATAAGTGCCAACAGTGATGTAATCTGGAGAAGCCAAAATGCTCCAAGAGTTAGAGGTTAGAGCACTAACTGAATGTTCTCCGTCACTGACTGTTATTAGAGTGACAGAAAAATCTGCCATTTTGACACTGAGGGCGATTTACTGCAACATTAAGTAGTTCACATCTCTGTCCCATGTGCAAATAAATTAGCACATACCTTTGCAAAACATCATGCCAACCTGGTATGACTCCAAATTTGTCAAATACCGGCAATGATTCAGTGACTTTCGCCGTCAGACTTTTCACGTTGGCACAATATGCAGCCATTCAAAGTTATGTTGTGATGCTGCCTGGCAGGAAACGTGGCCAGACAACAATGCAAGTTAAGGGGGCAAAAGTCTAAGTAGGGTGGATGGGAGGGGTGTTGGCTGGGTCCAACAACCACCTAAGTTTGTAACGTCAAACCCTGTTCTTTTTTCCTAAACCCAACCATTTGCATTTGTTGTTGAAGGAGAAAAAAAAAAGTCAATTTGCGGTGTTGTACTGACACAGTGCTTTTATTTTGAAAGAGACTGTATGCAAACTGTACAGTTCCTGTGAAAACAGAAGTGTATTTTGAAAACAGACAATGCATGTAACAGGCTGAAGTTGACACGGCGTCCCAGAACGTCAACAACCAACACACCCAGGGTACCTTGGACGTCATATGTGGACGTGGAAAGTCCATGACCAAACGTGGACATGTGACGAGGTCACAGTGAGGATGTGCTGGTCACACAGCTGAGTATCTGAAGTTTCTTTAAAATGCCAAATAATTGTGAAGGTGTTGCTAAACGAGGTGTAAAGGAAGGGCTGGTCGGTTGAACATCTGCACTGTTAGCATAAGCTAACGCAGCAGCAGCGGCCAACATCCAACACGATGCCATTAACCATCTCAACAAAGTCACAGTGACACTGAAATAGCTCGACACTTACATCACATCAGTTAACAACCACTGGGTGATGTCAGCTGTGTGTTGCAGAGCCAGAGCAGGCCGAATAAATCTTCTGTGTGGATGAGCAGCATGAGACAAGTTTAGATTTTCGTATTGATATTTGCATGTTTGTGAGTGTGTGTGTGTGATTTCCTCTCTCTGGTTGGACTCTGAGGACAGAGAGGCTTCTGGTGAATCTGGGCAGTTCAGGTCAGGTAAGTTGGGTCAGAGCAGATCTTAAAACTTTTATTTATTCATTTATGTTTGTTCACGTGATTGTTTTATCCTATTTTTTTTAGCTCTTTACTCTTCTCCTATTCCTTGCTGTCTTTGCTCCCTCCTGCTGTGGTTGTGCTCCAGGCCTGCAGGAGTCGGATTCCCTTCAGAACAGTGCCCAACCCTCCAGAGGGGTCTGTTCAACTGGGAGTCCCTAAAAACTTGGTATTTCATCCTGTGGCGGAGACTTATATCTGCGTCACATAGAGCACTGTGTGCCTGATGTGCATCAGTCATTTGTTGGTAAGGCAAGTGAAAGTGTAACCTGAAAAGTTGTTTATTGATTTAAATTTTGCCTTAACCCCAGTAAGTTTTATGCAGCATTGACAACTTGCACAATGTAGTGTGACGCAGATCTGTTTCATGAACTGCACGTCTGTTTACTTCCTGTCAGCTCTACAGAATATACCCAGCGGCAGTTCTAGTACATCTGGCGCCCTAGGCAAGCCTCCCCCGACATAACTCCATCTCTAATATCTATTTTATAATGCTGTGAAAACATCAACAAATTTCTTCTTCAAACAGCTATTTATTTATTCAAGTTTCTCACCAAAAGCAACATTTTACAAGATCACATTGAACACATCATGAGAACATTAAAATTTACCCTCGCCCAACACTCATTTTTACTGAATAGAGCTTGAACGCTTCACAATGTAAAACAATG
Source organism: Epinephelus lanceolatus (assembly GCF_041903045.1). Taxonomy (NCBI): domain Eukaryota; kingdom Metazoa; phylum Chordata; class Actinopteri; order Perciformes; family Serranidae; genus Epinephelus; species Epinephelus lanceolatus. Next base: position 45,093,433 of record NC_135740.1, read on the forward strand.
CAACCTTCATAAGCTGTTCATTGCAGCCTACAGGTAACGATAACTAGCTGCTAGCTGCTAACTGTTAGCAGCTAACAGCTAACTTAACGAGCTCTCCTCCTGCTGCTGCTGGTTTCTCTTTTTTTCTCTCTCAGTTTTGACATGATGACGATACAGCGTGTTTCAGGGTTTGGATGACTTCAGATAACTCCGCCCATTTCCCCAGAGAGAAGGGGGCAGGGGGGCGGCAGGAACCCAGAAATAAAGGTCTCTATATTATTTCGTAGGCTTTGCTGTGTAGTTATGTTGTTGTGGCCTTGTGTCATATTTTAAAATAATAGTAGTAATAGTATCAGTAAAAAATAGTAAAAGATAAACATTTTGATTTATTTTTCTTCCCCCATTTGTGGCGCCCCCTATGGATTACAGCGCCCTAAGCATTCACCTATACTGTCTACGCCCCAGGCCAGCACCAAGTATACTTTTGCCATTGCGTTCTCATTCTGAAGTTGTCAAATACCACTGCTCGATCTTTGATTTATGCGTCAGACATGCGTCCTTTCGTGGCATTATGATACGCCATCGGGAGGCGTCACTTAATAATGCCACTGGCTGGTGTCAGTTTGAAATGCCACTGGACAACAACACAATTTAAGTACCTGGAAAGTCCATATAAGGTGGGTGAAAGGGATGGTGGGTGGATTCAACAACACTGGACTTTCACCCAGGAGGCCAATGTTCACTTTGTTGCACAATTAAAGAGACAACAGACAGCATCTTTTCCTAAAATATATAATTCTGAAAATAATGTGGGTTGCACAGGGTAGTGGCCACAGTAAAATCAGACTATCAGCGTTTACATAGGTTACTTAGTGTCGTTGCAATAAGCTTCTGCCACCGGTACCGAAATTTTGTGGAAAAAATCTGCTTTACGGCAGGAAATGCATCATGTATTGTGAAATTGGTTGGTCAGCCAATCAGGCACTGGAGCTGGTCCTTATGAGGAGTTGGGCATGAGATAGTTGAGTCACGAGCACAATGGCAGACGGACAAAGTGTGGAGACAAGTGAAAAACGGCCTAGCAAAAGAAAAGGAGCTCCTCTGTGTGAGGAGGCAAAGAAGAGCAAATAGGAGAGTGATAAAAGAAGAGGAAAAACAAGAGTAAACCTCAGTCAGGTGTTCAAGAGATGGAGGGAGCTCCGTGACCAAAGAGGCTTCAAAACCCATGTCCAGCTAGCTTTCTTTCTAATGGATCAGTAAGTAACACGGCTAAATGTTAGCTAGACCAGAGAGGACTGTACTGTACTGGCTGCTAGTTCATTCCTAGCTGGCCAGCATCGCAAATTGCCGCAGGGAGCGGGTAGCGAGTGTTGGTCGGCTGACATCCTGGTTGCCATTCTACGGCAGCCCTCGGACAGTGATACCCCCCTCCCTTCCTTCTGTTCTCTTCTCACGGAGGCAGCTATCCACGGACATCGCCCAGCTAAGTTACGCCCAGCTAAGTGAACACTGGACTTTGTTTCCCATTCAATTTGAGCTCCAACCGGCCGCATGGTTTCCATACGGTAGCGTTTATTCTAGAATGGGGACTGTTTACATGTGCATATTGGTATAATTCCACTGTGTCTACTGTTGTTTGTACTGATACTGTACATATTGGTATCATTTACTGTGAGGTGTTTGTACTGGTACTGTGCATTCTGCTATAATTATTTGCATTACTATTTGTTTTTTCTTCAGATAAATCTGATAATTTACATTTTATTAATTTAGAGAGTCTAATAGAGTCATATTATTGATTATCTCTGATCCCCAAAGTCAATTTGGTCGTTGCGACGGTGCGACGCAACACCACTGACGCTAGATGGCACCAAGCTAAAAAAAAAAAAAAACGAAACCCATCTGTTGCCTCTTTAAATAAGTTTTGCCGACATACATTTACTTTGAAAAAGTCTGTATGCATGTAAAGCAGAGAAACTGGACATTCCTGTGAAAAAGGAAGTGTATTTTGGGAAAACAATGCATGTAACAGCCGTAAATTGACACGACATCCCAAAATTTCGACAGACGCAGAAGGATATCTAGCATGTCATGTGTAGACATGAAAGTCCACTGACCAATATGAGAATGTGTTGCTCCAACCTTGGTGATCAAAGTTAATGACTTCACTTTTCACAGTCAGTTTTGGGTGGCAGCACTCTCCACCATCAGTGCAGAGCTCTGTGATGAGGAGCACTGAAGCTGCTCTGAAGGCTGACAATGTTTCCTTTTATTTGTCACCCATCAATATAAAATGACTGACAGTCTGTTCTGTGACAGCCAGGATGGATAATGTGTCTGTCGCACTAAACCAGTTAGTGGAGAAAGACAAATGTGCGCATGTAAAACACACAAAAGGAGCAAGCGCATTGTTTGTATCTGATATTGGTTCTTCTATCAAAATCAATACATGTAAAAACACACATGTGTCGCAGAGTTTCGATCTGCTCGTCATCATCAGCAGGAAGAGAGGAGAAGAGGAAGATTTCAGGCGCCTCTCTCGTGCGTGTCAGCCCACCTTTCTTTCATCTGAGCTGTAGTCTTTGATTGATTGGACGAGTGTGTGTTATGCTGTGATTAGCCGGCTCTAATTAGGATCCATGCTTTGTAGTAAACACAGGGGATTAGCTGCAGACAAACACACCTATCAAACAATTAATACACTAATCAGCTAAAGAGCGCCACTACCTTTCACTGCCATTAACGCTGCGTAGCAACTATCAACAAACCCTCTCCTGTCCTTCCCTCTTTTTACACTTCTGAAGTATTTTTTTTTTTTCATCTTTTTGCTCATTTCTGTTTGTCAAAAAAAGAAAAACGGTTGTGGCTGTTCATTCTCTGATTTTCTGCTTCCTTCCTTCCTTTGCTGAATTGGTCTCAGAGGAAACAGCAGGTCGATTCCATTTGTCTGCTTCTTCTTTTTCATTTTTGTGTTACTCTGACATGCCATAATTCATTCACTCATCGTCCATTCTCCCCTTTTCACAAAGCATGAAGTGCACTACAGGTGTCCGAGGCCCCGGATTCAAATGATCTGAATCTTTCACTTTATAAAAAGAAGCAACATCAGACAAAGGGCCTTGAATTCAACATTTGATTGAGTAGAAGTGGTCCGCCGGAGGTAATTAAGGTTTGATCCGTACAGATAGTCCTGATGCCAGGTTATAAGGAAATCAGATTTTTATCAGTTTGTAAAACCAACACATTCTCACTGCGACCTCGTCACATGTCCACGTTTGGTCATGGACTTTCCACGTCCACATATGACGTCCAAGGTACCCTGGGTGTGTTGGTTGTTGACGTTCTGGGACGCCGTGTCAACTTCAGCCTGTTACATGCATTGTCTGTTTTCAAAATACACTTCTGTTTTCACAGGAAATGTACAGTTTGCATACAGTCTCTTTCAAAATAAAAGCACTACGTCGGTAGTGCTTTCAAAATAAAAGCACTACCGACGTAGTGCTTTTATTTTGAAAGCACTACCGACGTAGTGCTTTCACAATAAAAGCACTACGTCGGTACAACACTGTGAATTTACTCTTTTTTTTTTTCATTCAACAACAAATGCTTGTGGCTGGGATTGGCTTTACATTCATAAGGGAAGCTCCTGCCTCCTGGGTGACAGTCGGTGGTTGTTGGACCCATGCAGCACCCCTCCTGCCTGCCCAATCGGACTTTCACCCTGTTAATCTTCGTTGTTGTCCTGCCGCGTTTCCCTCCAGGTGCCTTTACACAATAACGGAAACCAGCTGCGAATCATGGTGACATGACAGGATGGCTTTGATGCCAAAAGTCACTGACCAAGCGCTGACTGCGTCATCTTTGGACTAATGGAACCATTGATATAAGCGCATCTTAACAGTTTTCCTGTAGCTTCTGAACCCAATCGCCAGAATAACCTGTACAGTTCAAAAATGCTGTGTTCAACATGTGCTTATGTTTAGGCACTAAAAGCAACTTAGTTATTGTCAGGAAAAATCATGTTTTGGCTTAAAATACCTGCCTTAGGTGGCACAATCATGGCTAGAAATGCCACCAATGTCTCACTAAAAACCACCTGGGACGCTGTTGGGCAACGTTACAGAATAATGGCAACCGGCTACATACCATGCTGACATGAAAGAATGGCTTTTAATATCTGTGTCTGATGCTGGAAATCACCGCCCAAGCACCGATATTCAACGACTTCGAAGTGAGACTGGGTTGGTAAAACTCCAATTTCCCCAGCTGTCATATAACTGTGGTAAAACTTGTATTCACTTAATATGACATCGATGAGGTTATCTTTAATCTATAAATCTATAATCATGACTCTGACAGTGATTTATTTGGCACAGTGTCACGACACTCATCAACAGTGTCAAGCAGCCGGCCATTAATCAGACTCAGCTGTAAGTTCAGATATTGAGGGTTAGATCACAGTCTGTAGTTGGACTGACTCTTTAAAGTTACTGTAAGGTTCACTTGTGCACAGATACACATGTTGTCATGCTGTTGGTGTTGCTTGCCTACATTTAGTCCTCGCAGCATAATGGAAATCAACAGAGGACAATATTACTTGATTAAAAACTATGAACCTGTGACTTTCATCTTTCATGCTTTCAGGTTCATTAAACCCTCTCAAAGCTCTTCCATTAATAATTGTTAAAACGCAGTCCAACTTATGAAAATAAAAAGACATTTTTATTATTTCCAACCTCAAAGGAGAAATTTGTTCTTTCCACAGTGGAGGTTTTTAATCAGTAAATGTTTTAAAGAAGCAGTGTGGAAGATTTAGAGGGATTTAACGGGGTCTACAGGTGAAGGCTGTTCTCGTAAATTGTTCCTACGTTTTCCTACAAACTGTAATGCACCCAAATTTGCACATATCCCACATAATCATGGGTCACGAAATTAAATTAATTTAAAATAAGAAAATATGTATAGGCCATGTATTTTGGAAGGTTGTGATCACATGAACAATGTCCTCATTGGAGTAAACAAGGAAGAGGCCCCGAGC